>NC_051271.1:15181404-15468904 GCF_015220745.1 Sebastes umbrosus
AATTCGACGGCCAAGCATATTTATTTGAGTCAGAGTATATTACGGATATTCAGATCTCACATCGAGACTTCTCCTTGAGCGGGACCTCGACACAATAACAAACAGACCCGATCAAGAGAAAGGTAATATGTTTAAAGGTGAGGAAAGGTAATATATAATGTGCCTACTTCTCTGTAGGGTAATTTCCATAATGTTGTCAGACACAGCTTGTCAATGCCAAAAACAAGCACTTTTAGTGGACGTAACGTTACACTGATGCTGCTCACTTGCCCTCGCAGCTTGTTTTGCTGTTGTCGGTTACAGCGCTCTCCCTCAATGCTGGACTAATTTCACAAATTGTTGTCCCTATTAGTCACTTGGACACAAAAACATGGGAAAATAAGGTTGAAAAACACCAAAGTTACCCTTTAACTCCTGATTTATGTTATTTTTTAACATGTTTTTCTTCATTTTTATTGTACACAAAATCTCTGTCTGTCTAAGTAGGAACTGCATCAACAGTTAGAGCTACCAGATGACTGGCCCTATTTTAGAAGAGCCAATGCTTACCACTTTCCCAATGAGCCCTACAAAGATGGTTACCTCCGAAACCCTCATCTGGTCCTCACACATCCCACCCTGGACAATGGAAAGGTGCGACCAATCACCAAATTGAAGTCTGTCACACTCTATCTCGACCTACTCTGCGGGGAATCGTAACCTTGTCTTCTCTCATGTGTTTGTCTTTTCTCAAGGTGTACTCAGTCCAGGGGATCTACAGCTATCACCACTACATGCAGGACCACATGGACGACAACGGCTGGGGCTGCGCTTATCGCTCCCTCCAGACCATCTGCTCCTGGTTCCAGCAGCAAGGCTACGTAGAGCGAGCCGTGCCCACTCACAAGGAGATCCAGCAGGTACAGCAGTTGGTCCTGTAAATATGACTCCACAATATGATAGAAATGTCCAAATGTCTGTTTTTAATGGGCTCTCCCCTTTCCAGGCTTTAGCGGATGTTGGAGACAAACAGGCGTCCTTTGTTGGATCACGCCAGTGGATCGGATCCATTGAGGTTCAGCTTGTTCTGAATCAGCTGCTTGGAGTCACTTCCAAGATCATGTTTGTGAGGTGTGTTGTGTGACGCCTGTGGATAGCACTTTGTGTGATGATGTACTGCATGTATTTGGATTCATCTGATGATAAATGTTTGTACTCTTTAGTCAAGGTTCGGAGCTGGCATCCAAAGGCAGAGAACTGGCCAACCATTTCCTTACTGAAGGGACTCCCATCATGATCGGTAAACTGCATGTCCGAACTATTTCAGAACTGTTCCCAAACTATGCTACTAGCATTTAGGCCTTTAATTAAACTCAAACAGCTTGCACAATCTTTAATACCTTAACATCATTTGTGTATATATTGTCATATAATTACTGAAGCCCTAAACGGACATGATTCAAACATTTCTTTAATACCGTTATCTCGAGATCACAAGTTAATTATGTGGTTAACTCGAGAAAATTAGCTTTGTTATCTCGCGATAATAAGATAATTAACTCGTTATCACGAGAAAACAAAAGGTTGTTTTCTTCCATTACTTAAAATGTAAAATGGGTCAAATCAGCCGACGGTAAATGCATTCAAACGGCCCAGATCGAGCTGACTGTATGTTTACATTCACGGCTGACACTGATGGACTTGGTGAAGTTTATTTGTATTTTGTTTTTAATTTATAAGGGACACAGATAAAATGTTTTGCACTGCTTGTGAATGTAATCCATTTAATCTTATTTCCATATATGTATTTTATATATACCTTTGTTAATGTGTTATTTTGAAAACTGGATGTAGTCACACTTGTATCCTTCCGCTAACGTCACCAAGTCCATCACTGTGAGCTCAATCTGGGCCGTTTGATTAATTAAAGAAAACAACCTTTTGTTTACTCGTGATAACGAGTTAATTATCTAATTATCTCAAGATAACAAAGCTAGTTTTCTTAAGATAACAGCATTTAAAAAATATTTGAATCATGTCTGTTTAGGGATTCCTTATACAATAGTACACAATCTCTTCACCTAAGACAATAATAATACCTAAAACATAATCTTAATCTTAATCATAATCATCTTAATTCCCTATGACAGAAAGCTTCGGTAAAATCTTGGTATAGGTTTTCCTAAGATGAATTCAAGCTATTTTTTCACGTTACTGTTTCCTGTTTTGCAGGAGGGGGAGTTTTAGCTCACACCATTCTAGGTGTGGCGTGGAGCGAGACCACCGGGCAGATCCGCTATCTCATCCTAGATCCACATTACACAGGAGCAGAGGACTTACAGGTTATCACAGACAAGGTAACTGTTACAAGCATCTACACCGGCTGCATCTCTCTCTGTAGTGTAAACATTTTCACATACTGTGCTGTGTTGAATGAATGTAATATGTATGTTATCTTTCTCAGGGCTGGTGTGGCTGGAAAGGACCAGATTTTTGGGATCAAACTGCGTATTATAATCTGTGTCTGCCTCAGAGGCCAAAGGTAATCTGAGCTCAGCCTTTCAGACGGACATCATCTGACATTGGTAAAGCATTCGCAAACTTTTGGAGTGACACTATAATCTCTTTGTTTTATAGAAATGTGTCCAGAATTGCAAAATTCAGTAATTTCTGTAATGATGTTAAATTTCTTTTAATTTACTTTGACGCTTTTGGTCAATTCCTACATAAAGTATTATCATGGCAACAAAGGCACAACTACAGATGGATGTAATTTGGTGTTTAAAAGATAAACTTATTATATCATGTAATGTATGTACTTTTCATTATTTAATAAGACAAAGGCTGGTGAAATATGTATACTAGATAGGCTCATTTCATTCAGAAATACAATTCATTAGCAGAGATTTATCATTGCTTTATGTTACTGGTAGACAAATGGCTGATTTTACAAATAATTAAACTGTCCAGTATATTTTGTTTGTTTTGTTTTTTTACTTACTGACTAGAGCTGACATGATTTGTTGATTAATAGATTAGCTGATCAACTGTAAATTAATCTGCAACTATTTTAATAATCTATTCATCGTTTGGCCCTTTTTTTTAAGTAAAAAGAAAACGCCAAATATTCTCTGATTCAAGCTTCTCAAAATATGAGGATTTGATATATTCCTTTGCCATATATAAATTGAATATCTTTTGGGTTTTAGACTGTTGGTCAGATGAAACGAGAAAATTGGAGACATCGCCTTGGGCTCTGGGAGATTATAATGTGCCTTTTCACACTATTTTCTGACATTTTATAGGCAATAAGAAAATAGTTAGTTGCAGCCCTATTACAGACAACCAAATAACACAAGACCCAAACATCCATTGGACAAATGTCTGTGTTTTTGTTTTTTTATGGACACCTACATTGAAGGAGTATTGTTTTATATTAATGTGTAAATAGAAATCTATTCTCATTCTTATGCATTCTGTAATATATATATATTTGCTAGTGAGTCAATTATAGTGAAATTACACTAATCCTCATTTAGCTGTGGACCCCCTGGAAACATTTAAAGGACCCCCAGGCGCCCTTGGTCCTACTCTGAGAACTATTTGTGTAGAGAAGAAGCTGCGCCTGAATGCAGCCTGTCTGACACAGCCCATTATTGGAAAACAATCACTCCCTGTAATTGAGTTTTCACAACCAGTCAGAGTCAAATGCGTGCTTTTCTCTTCTCACCAGTAAGCATAGTAAAATATAGAATTTTCTAAAAACAATCTGTAAAGCTTAGACCAGACGGTTCATTTCATTTTGCAGATACTTATTGTCACTCTTTGTGATTTCTTCTCCATGGGCTGATTGTGTAAGTATGAGACTGCCACAGAAATAACCCCCATTCAATCCCCATCTCCACCCATCCTGCATAGGCATGCAAATTCTATGACAGTGACCAGACACAGGTTTATACGATAGATTCACCCACGTCCTATTGTCCTAGGACATTGGCATTTCATTAGTGTGTGTCACTTCTAGGTCTAACAATGTTATTAAGAGAAAACCCGTGACAAATTATAATGTCAGGGGACGCGCCTTCAGATAATCCCCTTTCTTGTTAATGGGTATGCACTAGGGGGAGCAGTTACTTTGGCATAATAGATCCCCAAAGAAAAACTAAATGACCTCTTGTCTATTCCTCTACCAGTTCTGATTCTTGATATGTTGAAGAAGTTCAAACCTTTTAGCTGAAAAAGACAAATCACGGCAGTTTTTTTGACAAGCTGCTCAGTAGCCAGATTTTATTAATATGAAGATGTCTGTCACCCTAGAATTAGTCAAAATATAAAAAATAGTAAATCAAATTCACTTGGTAGAGAAAAAGATATGAACAAAAACACACTATAATAGTTCAGCGGATTCACCAAACTCACTATATTCTGAATCTGATTGAGAATAAGGTTTATTGCCCAGTAGACATTCCACATACAAGGGATTTGCTGTTTTTTCTGATTATTGATATGTTTTAATAGTTTAAACCACATATTTATATTTATAAATATAAAAATATAAATATATATATATATATATATATATATATACACACGCAGTACATATATATACTGTATACAGTATATGTGTGTGTGAATATACTGTATATAAATATATATATTTACATATATATATATTTACATATATATTTTATATTATGTAAATTTATTTATATGTATTTATTTATATACTGTATACAGCATATATTTATATTATATATATACACATATATATATATATATAAAGAATTACTAAAAATAAAAATAATGAATGAAATTCATATATAAACAACAAAATATATTGTTGTGTATATATTGTTGTGTATATTGTATAATACAATCAATATAAATATTTCTGTAACGTTTGTTGACGCACGAGACTACTGCAGAGAGAGCGCTGCACCAGAGCAACCGTTGCCAGGAAGTGACGTTGCCTAGTTACCAGGCACCATGCCGACAGCAGCCAGCTGGTGGATGTTGTTGTTGCCCGCTAACGAGGATTGTTTTTAAATGCAGCTCTGCGTTTCATTTATTCGTCTTCTCAACGGAACATCGTCTCTAAAGAAGAGCTAAATGCAACTGTAACGTGAAACACTGTTTATCGGGCGACCCTTTGCCAGGTAAGATGTCGTTGTTGTCATACATCTAAAGGTAGCTAGCTAGCTCAACTATACGTAGTTGGAATAAGTTAGCTAGCATACTTTGAATTAGCTATCAAGCTGAGTAACGGTAACTAACGTCATGTGTTCCAGGTTGAAAACACGTGGCTTTCATGGTTTATTGGGTGTCTTTAGTACTGTTACCATAGCTTGTCTGTCCAAATGGCACACTAAATTTGATTGTAAATGTTGTTATTGAAAACCTTGTGAATAAAAACACTCCATGGAAGGACTATGCTAATGTGTTTACAGGTTTTAGGTCATTAACAACAAATCATGTGCAATAGATAGATAGATAGATAGATAGATAGATAGTAACTTTATTGATCCCGAGGGAAATTCAAGTTTCCAGCATCACAGTTGCAATGTTGCAAAACATGTTAGTAAAAAGGCAATAAAAAAGTTAGTATTGCAAAGTACAAAATATACCAGATATAAAAATACAAGGAGATGAAGAAAACTGTTAAAACTGAGTATAGTGCAGGGTAACTCCAGTAGCTTAGTCTATGAAAGTGCACTGTGTGCATTAGTATCTGTCCTGCAGACTGTCCTCCTTTTTTTGGATGGATTACACTATCTAACTTAAGCTTAGAGTGATTTTTATGTTGTATGGAACTAAATGAAACCCAATGGATGCAGTGGAGTGGTTTAAAAAATGCATTAAATCTCTTAAACACAGCAGCATAAGATAAGATATTCCTTTATTAGTCCCGCAGTGGGGACATTTGCAGTATACAGCAGCAAAGGGGATAGTGCAAAAAAACAAGATGAATCAGCTTACACAGTTAAAAAAAAAAAAAAAAAGAGCTAAACAAAGTGTAACAAAATATGAACCATTTAAATAGAAGGAAGTATAAAAATAGGAGCAGTATATACAGTATTGACAATAAACAGACTATTAACAAAATTGCACAAGTGGAAAATGATATTGCATAGTGAGAATGAAATAAAATTCCACCTGCAAATATCAGGTTATTATCAGTTTTTGGTTTGTAAGTGGTCTACTGGGAGCAGTGCTGGTTGTGGAGTCTGACAGCTGCAGGAAGGAAGGACCTGCGATAGCGCTCCTTCACACACTTTAGGTGGAGCAGCCTGTCGCTGAAGGAGCTCTCCAGTGCTGAGATGGTGTCCTGCATGGGGTGGGAGTCATTCTCCATCATGGATGACAGCTTAGCCACCATTCTCCTCTCTCCCACCACCTCAGCTGTGTCAAGGGTATATCCCAGGACAGAGCCGGCCTTCCTGATCACTCTGTCTTAGTCTCTTCCTATCCGCAGCCGAGATGCTGCTGCCCCAGCAGACCACTCCATAAAAAATGGCTGATGCCACCACAGTGTCATAAAATATAGTAACATAGTTAGGCAATTCAGTTTTACAGTCTACCCAGACCATACACAAACTCACAGACACACAGACAGCAGCAGTCACCAATATGTCAGAGACAATAGATAAGTGAATAAATAAATAACTCAGTCCATGGGCAGAGCTGCGTACTGGCACCTTGTGTGGACCTGTGTATACTGACTCACAGGAGGACCAGGCGAAGAATACAAATTCACATAGTAATAGAATAAATAAGTAAACAATAATAAAAATATTTTTATACATTGCACTTACATTTTACATTCAATGAATGTATAGGTTTACCAGCCATGTGAAGAAAAACAAACATGGTGTGAACCGACTATTGTGGTTTAAGAACAAAATAAGGCATTGATTCAAAAAGGCTACTATCAACATTTAGCAGCCTGATAGCAGAAGGAATGAAGGACTTCAAGTAGCGATTTGTATTCCTAGGGGGTGCTTTGTAGCGCCGGTCTGAGGGCATTAAAGTGAATATACTGAACAGGACGTGATTGCTTTCTGGGCTACGCACCCAAAGAGACCACAAGTCTCAAACATTGTAATTTGTAATAAAATGGTTAAAACATGAAAAACCACCGGCACGATGGCAATAATCTAACATCTCTAATTTAACACTACTTTGCAGGTTGTGTGTTGGGTAAGACTACCATGTTCAACCCCGATGAACTAGAAGGTGAAGTGGATCATTCGTTTTTCGACAGTGATGGTAGCAGCAGAGAAGAAGGGGAAAAGATGGAGAAAGGCTCGAAGGCTGAAAAGGAGAACGTAGCAGCACATGAGAGGCTACAAACAAAACAGACTGAAAATACAAAAGGTGGCTGGTCCCCAAGGACTGATGGGACAAAAAAACACCTGAAGCCAGTCGACGACAACAGTAGCAGCAGAGCAGAAATGGAAGAGAAAAACTGTCAATCAAAGGAAGAAGAAGGAAGGAGCAGGGCTTCCAGCGTATCATCTGTTACATCAGATAAAGTCATCAATAATAGCGGTGATCGTGAGGAAGACTCTAATTTGCAGTCTAAAAGGCCCAATGGAAGATTTATGTCATTTTTGGATAAGGTTGGGGAGGAATATTATAAGGATGTGTCCAGCCAGAGTCCAAATGAGTCTGAAGAAGAGGCATTGCCATCCAAACACACAAAAGGGAGAAATAAACAATCTCCTAAAAAACTGGTAAAGTGCATCCGAAGTCCATCCCCCACTTCAACGGAGAGCAGCGTAGACGCAGACTCAGAGAGCTCCTTTAGCAGCAGCAATAGGAGAAGCAGTTTGGATTCCCCCGCCCTTCCCCAGCCCAACAAGCCTTCTTCGTCCCCTGGAGTGAGTAGGACCCGGGCAGGATCTCGGGATGTGCCTGTTGGCGGTACAGAGGAGTCAGAGGATACAGTGACAGATGTGAGCCCCCTCTCCTCTCCTGACATCAGCCCTCTCCAGTCGTTGGACCTGAACCACACAGAGGCCGAAGAGGGAAGCCTTAAAGGGCAGCAGCAGCAGGAGAGTGTGCCCTCCAGTGGCCTCAGCGTCTTGCATCAAGACTCAGATCAGGATGTAGACGAGTGTGAGTAAATTTGTGCCTTTCTTATCTGTCAGTAATGTTTACTATACTCTTTGTTTTAAACCGATGGGGCCTCATTACAGAAACTTCCTTAGCCTGAAATCCTATAACTCAGTTTAGGATGACATTTAAGATTTTTGGTATTACAGAAGAAGGATAGGAATTTAGTTATTACAGAATTTAGGGATTTCCCAAGTTAGGAATCCTAAGTTAGGTTGTCCTAACTTTAAAATAACTGCCAAAAATAGCAGCAGCACTGTTGTTAGGCCTGTATGGCAATGACAATGAAGATGGGGAATAACATGAACACCGAAATATAATGATTGGTTTAACATTTTACATATATTTACATTTATTTAATTAAAAAGGTGGTATTTCCTCTCCTCCATTGACACAATTAGTGCCTCAGACTCCTTGTAGCTCAAATTTAGCGGCCGTAATTTTGACCATGATAGCAAGCGAGCTAGTGACAAGTGAGAGCCGTTGATATTTTGACACAGCCACGAGTTTAGGAATTTGTTTCTGTAATAGGAAGATAGTATTTTTCCTATCTTTGAAACTTCAGTTAAGATAGGACAAGCAGTTAGGATACTTCCTGTAATGTCCCCATGTTCCCAACCTTTTTTTAATGCTTAAAATTAGGCAATATCTACTTGTGACAGCTCATCACAAGTTAAGGTCTTAGTGTGGACATGAGTTTTGAGCAGTTTCACAGAAAGAGGGAATATTCTTTCTCAAATAGTTTGATGTGAAGGAGTTTCAAAGACTGAAGAGTTAAAGTATTTATTACTTTACAAAAAAAAACAACTTGAAGGATAGTCAGAAAAAATAAACCTAGTGAAGGTTGGTGATCTATACTCTAACTGCTAGTTGAGATTAGAGTATAATTAGATGTTGATGTAAATATGTATTGTGTCGTACACATACAAGTGCCTCATCCACATGGACTTATAAGATACCAGAAATACCTTTGCAGTGGTGAAACATTTGTCAGACAAGATTGTAACTTCTTACATATAACATAACATTGCAAACAAAGAACTTTGTCCTCTGTCCCAAACTCAACAAATAAAAACTGCCACTAAAAAGGTTCCTTTGCTAAAACACAGTTCAAGTTTTTTTTTATTTTTCTATAAACAAACAACTTGGTTCACTCTTGAGTGAAATAACCATTTAAACATTGCATATAACACAGTAACTCTCTTTTAAAAGGCAGATTAAGAAACTGTAATAAATGTCCTTTTCACCAATCAGGCTCCTTCAATTCAGAGAGTCAGCTTGGAAGCAAACTGGTCTTCTGCTATCCCGGAGGTAGAAACAGGAAGAACTACTCGTTCACCAACGATGAGGTCCGACGCATAGATCATGAGAACCAGCGTCTTCTTCGGGAGCTGTCGCGCCATTCTCCAGGGACCAGACCAGGAAGTATATCGAGGAAGAAAACCCCTATGGCCAGCAAGACGCCTCATATCCGCCTCACTCACAGCGCACTCAACAGACAACGGGAACAGCATCGCATCGAGAGGGAGAACCTGGTGAGTTTTGCCTCCTGTGTGGATCGATACTCAATTTAATATAAACACTAAACCTTAGTTTAAATATACAGTAGGTATTCTTTTCACTCTAATTCTTCAGTTTTTATTTGCTTTTTGCTTTTCAAGATACATTGTTGAGTGCCTTTTAAAATAAAGTTGGATATGACATAGGGCTGGGCATATTATATTGTCAAAACGATATAAAAATGTCTACAGTATATATTTTCTATATCCTTTTTATCGCAATATAGGCTAGACTTGTATTAATTTCTTTTATCTCTATAATTTCACTTAAAACTGTTATGTTCATTCTGCACCCAAGTTCTGAAAATGAGAAAATACTTTTCATTTGTCAAGTATTTAATTCACACAGGAGTATACAAAAAAAGGCTTTACCATGCTATATCGTGATAGAAGATTTTAGCCATATCACCCAGCCCTAATATGACAGAAAGTTTGCTATAGGTTTGTGGGTCAATATCTATAGCTGGACGGCAAACTCCAGCTCAGCTCTGATTGGTTGTTTTCCTCCGGTCTGTGAAATCATGCAGATGCCGTTAGAAGCACCGGAGGACACAGAGGCACATGATTTTTTTCAGATTACCTGTCTCATACACTACAGTCAGGATACAATATAGTGACCGTTTTATAAAATAACTTTTTAATCATATTTGCTCCATTTCTACCCACTGCTGCTTTAAGGATACTAGTTAGTTGGGTTGAGTTAGTGTCAGACTAAGAGTGGCTCCCCTGAAAGCAGACACGGATGGACTTGGACAGATGGCAGCAGGTGGCAGGCTAGCAGCACCACAGAGTGACATTATGAGACCGTTCAGCCTCTGCAGCTCTAACCTCTCACCCCATATATTACTTCTGCTTGACCTCTTTGTGATAGAAGCTGACAAAAAGCAGCCGTTAAAAATGATTCAGGAAATTACAACGTCTCCTCTGACGAGTGAAAACAGAAAACTTGCATTATTTTCTTTTTCACGTCTGTAACTAATGCTGATTGATATTTTTATCAGGGAATGTTTTCCAGTCATTTTCAGGACAGACTGTTCTCTCTCTCGCGTCCATCTCTCTACGTTGTCGGGGTGCTCTTCGCCTTCTCTATTCTTAGAGTGAAGTAATTGAATCTACCGTGTGATGAGTGTATCCACCCCACACATCACACATGTGAGAGACTCCCCGTTTGTCCTGCACAAGTACAGCTTCAAAATTGGTCAATTACACAGTTAACCTTTAAAAAATTATAAATTCTTAAATGATTCATATATTGGAACTGCAGTAGGTGACCGGTCCTCTGGTGGACTTTAGAAAAACACTTGACTGTTGAGCTTTTTGCTAGTTGCATTGCTTCATGTGGAGTTTTTGCTCACTGAGGGATTTTCTGCACAGCATGCATGTGGGAGTGTGACTGCATGTATGACATTCAGCCACTTGCCTACACTGTTTTGCCTCATGCTGTTTGGTTGTGTTTGCTGTGAAGTACCAGATATGTTTCTATTTTCATGATTGAATTGGGATCTGTAAAATGGGGACTCTGAGTCAAATTATTTGTTGATTTTGTGAAAGATATAAAGTTTTCATAAATGTTTTATGGTGTTTTGTATGTTTTGGGTCAAAAGCCAGAACAAATGTGGGCAACTTACATTAAATGGCTCAATGGATCAAATGCTAGAAAAAGCTCTATTATTCACATAAAACTCCTTCTGCACTTTGTTTTTTACACACTCAGAGGCACTGAGGGATTTAAGAGCATATATTAAGAAGCACCTTCACATTAACAATGATGAATAACTTCCCCAAGAAACACATCTTCCCAAGGTGAGGCTGACTGATATCCTGATCACATGTTTAATCTGATAGATTTAGACAATTGGCCTTTATTTACAGTATGTTTAGACTTACCAGGTAAAATATGTCATTGTGTTTCTTTCAGGCTTTCCTGAAGAGGCTGGAGTCCGTCAAGCCTACATCTGGCCTGAAGCGCTCGGAACAACTAGACGACTACCACCGACAGGTTGGACACGTGGGAGCTCCTTCATACCCCGTCTCCATCTCCACCACCACCAAGAGAGAGAGGTCTACCAGCAAGACACCCTCAGGTACGTAACCTGTGTCTAGATCTGCCAGCTTCTGCTGTTAAAAATTAGTTATATATCCTAAAAACAGTATAACAACATGGTGATTGAGTACCTGCTCATACAAGCCAAACAGATTAGAAGATGTTTAATAAACAAGGATGTGCCTTTTTGCTCATAATATGGCCATCTCTTCAAACACTTGCGTATTTCATACTAAACCACGGGGGCCAGGGTATGTGGATTATCACTTTAACCCACTTGTGAGGTAGCTGCTCACCATAAAAAGCACCTGTGTGCTCCCAACGCTCACTGAGCAGTCTGACACCAGCAGAAGTGTGTGCGGTTATTTTGTAGTAGCCTGCTGTTGTTTACATGTGATGATTTAATCAAGGTAAACAAAGAGGATCAGCATGTGGCACTGCTCTGCGATTGCTCCTCTCAAATTGAAGGCTGCAGATTTAATCGCTCATGTCTGAGCTGCGGCCTTTCAGATGGCTGCAGAGATCTAATTAACAGAAGAAGACTTTCAGACAGTAAAAAGCAGCTGTGGATGACTGATACTGGTAAGAATCACCCATTATTTTATGCATCAGTAATGACTGATTTGCTGATGTTCCCCTTGTCATATTAAACCTTTTTAATGTTCATTTGAAGTCATTTGCTGGTTGAAGAGTTTTAATTATATTTGTTTTAATTATATTTTGTCAAATTTTGTAAACTTTATCAGCAGTGGAACCAGTTGCTTTATGAACTCTGATAAACACCATTGTGCTTGTGTGTGTTCACCTGTACTTTACCTGTTTGTTATGGTTGAAATGTTCAAATATTAAATGTTAGTTATATATAATTTCTCACTAGAAATTTGGACTAAAAATTCAAAAGGCACATTCGGTTTCTGATTTGATTATGTAACTGTTAATCTGTAATCAGAAAATATCTCTCTGTCGTTCACACCAGCAGATCCCAGGCCGGCCAGTTCTGCCCTCCACAGCTCCAGAGCAGTTTCCACCAACACTGACTCCAGCAAAACACGCGTACCCAGGTCAAAAGAAACAGCCTGGTGCTGAGAACACATTTTAGCATTTTACCTTTAGTGATATCAGTTGGTATCCATTCATTATAAAATTCCAAGGTACTACGCTTCAAGCATCTTTATTTACATGCATGGGTTCATCATACATTTAGTTGACTTAATCAACTATTCAGTGATATGTGTTGTCGTGCTTATCAATTAAAAAGAAGATGGACATTTTTCCACTCTTTGAAGCTGAAATATAGCAAATGGTGCTCTGAGCTCCGAGCTATTGTCATGCATTTGAATAGTTCATTTGTGGCTTCTTCTTCTTCTTACCGCAGTAACTCTTCATGACAGTTAGCTAGCTGTATTTTTGTAAGAAATATGTCCTATACTTAATGGAAACGTCCCTCATATGTGTATATATAATGTTTCAGTGAGTGACTTTTCCATTAAACCTGCACTTGGTTGTTTCTCATATTTGTACAGTTTATGATGCACTAGAGAAATGTGTTTTTAAAGAATTAAACAAACTATTTGAAATATTATTTGGTGATTTGGTGTTGTGTATTTTCTGTTACTTATAAAATAAAGCTGCCTGTTCCAGGAGTTAACTTACTTGTACCAATAGAGCACATACCACAATTGATACAAACAATAGGTTTCTTAGTTAGAGGAGTGGTTGTACACACTCAATATATATTTCTGTGATACTCGTGATTTTTAATATTTTGCACATTATTAAAAAGGTTCTTTACAGACATGCAGGTGATGTCAGAACAAAATTTGTGAAATTGCATGTATGAACAGAATAGTGCCACAATCAGGGTGTAGTTACTGGATGTCACTTTCAAAAGAATGAATGAATGATGGCTGTATTCCATTTAGCTGCTTCAGTTTCAGCTCCCTGGTATTGTGCATGCTGGCTCACTGTCACACTGTCATGGCTCATAGTGAGACACTTGAGTATTGTTAATGACATTAGTGACAGACATTTTTTTTGTCCTACTATAAGTCAAAAGGTCTGCTGTGATGGAGGCGTATTTAACTGCAGAAGACGGGTTGCCATGACAACAGAACGTGCATCAAAATAGTACACTATTAGACTAATAAATCTTTATTGTTAATAAAATAATGAGTGAGGTGGGACACATGTGTCAGAGTGGTCACAACATAACAACACATGGGCCTCAGCAACTGCTTTACAAACTGACTCTGACGTGTGACAGGTAGTGACGTCATCTCCTGCATCATCACAACATCAGTGAAACACCGGCTTGACTTTAACACACTGTAAGACTATATGTGCGTCGTGGATGGGATATATACAGATTTGTGAGGAGGCATGTTAACCCAGGTCAGGTACTGTATACCTACCTGTACATGCCCACATTGTAATTCACCACAAGCTGTTATCAATCTATCACAAGAATTAAGACTTAAACAAAGTGAAGGGTTTCCTTGGAGACTGGGAGATTAGAAAGTTTATTATGTGTACTTCTTGATCTCGTCGTACAGCACCAACACGAAGGCACCACCCATGCCTCTGATCACGTTGGACCAGGCACCCTTGAAGAAGGCTTTTCCTCCCTCGTCCTTGATGATCTTCCTCCAGCAGTCCATTGTGCCCGAGTACATGATGTCAGCTGTGGAAATGGAGACAGGGATAGTGAGCCATAACGCCCATGGATACATGCGTAACATGCGCAGTTGCGCCAAGGGAATCTAATACCATCAGGCCACTAATCCACAAGCATGAGTGACGCTCACCTCCTTTGCGTCCAGACTGCATCATCATACGACGCCTGACGGTGTCGAAGGGGTATGAGATGATGCCAGCAGCTGCGGTGACTGTCTGGGCGATCATCCAGGTCACGAAGATGTGCGTGTTCTTGGGATCTGGCAGCATACCTGTGTGAGGGAGGAGTTGAGTCACTCGCTCTCTTCAAGAAATACACGTTAAAGACATGATACATGTTAGGTGGATCACATGTGCGCACCTTTAGCTGTGTCGAAGCATCCAAAGTAGGCCGCTCTGTAGATGATGATGCCCTGCACTGACACGTTGAATCCGAGGTAAAGACCCCTGAGGCCATCGGTTTTGTAGATCTTGGAGAGGCAGTGTCCAAGACCGTTGAACTCTCTCTCGGTCGCGCCCTTTCCGATGTCGGCAGCGAGCCTCGTCCTGGCAAAGTCGAGAGGGTAGACGAAGCAGAGCGAAGTCGCACCGGCGGCACCTCCGGATGCGAGGTTACCAGCGAAGTAGCGCCAGAATTGTGTTTTTTGATCCACGCCACCGAGGAAGATTTTCTTGTACTTGTCTTTGAAGGCGAAGTTGAGGGCTTGGGTGGGGAAGTAACGGATCACGTTGGCCAGGTTGCCTCTCCAGAAGGACAGAAAGCCCTGTTCTTTTGGGATCCTCTTCACACAGTCCATGATTCCCTTGTACTGCATGTCTACAGTGATCTGTTTGCTGGCATGCTGGACCTAAAGACAATGAAAGCACATAAAAAAAGACATCTCAAAATGAGGTTAATTCTCTTGTAAAACTTTTGTGCCATTGAACTTTGCCATACCTCATTTTCCATCACAGTGACAATATAATATATTGTTTCGTATTTTAATTTGAATAACTTCTATTTACATAATTTTAGACAATCAAAGTACATAAAAGTACATCAAAAATACATCTCAAAATGAGGTTAATTCTCTTGTAAAACTTTTGTGCCAATGAACTTTTCCATGTCTCATTTTCCATCACATTGACAATATAATAAAATTGTTTCGCATTTTAATTTGAATAATTTCTATTTACATAATTTTAGTCACCATTTACACCATTACTGTGTGTAGTTGTAGGCCTAAGATGTCTACACATACGCACACTTGTCACTTGAGAATCAGCTGTGTATTAGATTACATAGTTCAAGTTAAATTTAGCATTTCAGTTTCACAAAATATTACTGCAGTCATCTGTTATATGGGAGTAATAATTAACTTAATAAAACGCATCAGTGGCGCACAAACCACTATCATGGCCATTTTAATTGACACGAGGCTTTGTCACCATCTCCATCATAGCAGCAACAGTGCAAAGTCCAGTGCGTAAAACCACATTAGACGGGACCACGTTGACCCAAGATCTCTCAAGTGCCACTTGGCTTTACACACCAGACCATATGAACTTACACAGTTGGACTTTGTTTCTATTAAAACTTATTCCAGATTTACATTTTTAGCGTTTTGGTTTATCAGTAACCCAACTTTTACGCACACCTTTACGCACAGAACAATGAACATGCGGCCATGCTTCTGGCAAACAGGTGGTTCAGTTATTTTACCTGCAGCAACAACTTGACTCTCTCGATGGGAGCGACAGCTGTTTTGGAGATGGCAGCGGCGATACCGCCGGCCAAAAAGTCCTTCATGAAACTAATCACCGCGTCCGACATGGTTGGATCTGTCTTGTGCAGATATGAGACCCCTGACACTTCCAAAAGGTCCTCAAGGAAAACCAACGCCCCTCAAAGTGAACGAGGCTCCCTCATCTCTCCTTATATATCCGCGCAATATATCGCGAGAAGTTTGAGTGATGGATTTGAGTTTTGTCAAACAGAGAACCGAGGCTGAATAAATATCCGAGGTTGAAGTTCAAGACGTGCGCCATGTTTCTGAAATAAAGACAAGGCCAAGCCAGGGACATTTAAAGGACACCATTTGTGACATTGAATGAATGAATGAAAGACTTTATTTCGAACATAAAATAAATAAAAACAGATACAAAATAATAACAAAAAGAGTAAAAGTGTCCAAAAAAGGAGTAGGTAGAAGTAAAACTTATATTTCCCTACCCCTTTCTCACTCCTCCTTGATTAACTCATATATCATAGAATGATAATATAATATAATATATAAACTATCACAGATTCATTTACATCCCAAATTAAATATATGAACAGCATCCCAAGTTTATTTACAACCCACAAATCCATCCGGAGTTAAAAAGTAGAACATTTGATTATTGATTAGACGTAGATTTATTAGGAATATAATCTAAATCCTACACTGTTAAGAATTTCCCAGTAAAATAACGGTAAAGAAATGGCAGCAGGGTTGCCTTTATGTTACTGTAAAATTAACATTATTATATTGTCACTGAAAAATACAGTATTTTACAGTTAATTTACTGTTTAAAGATACATTATATAGCTGTTTTTCACCTTTCTTTTACATTATCTTACTGATTTGTTTTAATGCACTATTTAGGTTGTATTTTTTTACATACATTTTAATAAACATTATTTTTCACCTAGATGAATAGACTTAGCAGGTTACAGACATAAGAATAGTCACACTAAATACAATTAAAGGCACTTGTTAGGAAAAAGGCTATAAAATAGACTTGTTGACACTTTTCCCCAAATGTCTGTCTCTAGCTGGCTACAAGCACAGAATGCAAACCAGAACAACATGTGAGTGAAGAACAATAAAGCTAATTCACTGATTTTACAATCATGTACAATGTACAGGCCTCACATGTGCAGATCAGGTCCCAGAATTAAAACAATACTGCATGAAATTGTTGCTGATGATACTTTAGACAGCTGATCAGCAGTAAAGTGCTGTTTTTTAAGAATGTATTATAGTTCAGTTAAAAAACGGACTATGAGCGTAATTTAACAGGTTTTCTTTTGTATTAACAGTACAGCACTGTTTTTAGCAATAACAGGTTAATACTTTTGAAATCCTGCTGTAAATTAACAGCAATTGTTTACAGTGTAATCATAGTAAAGTACTGATAACTCCAGTTTGCTCATCTGGTTTCCAAGTATATATTTGTGGGTCTATTGAGTTTCCAGAGGCCTTAAAATAAAAACAGGAGTTCTATGTAGTCTATCTTAAATGAGATCAACTGTGGTGAACTTTTTACAGTCATTCTAGTAGACCAGTTTTAATGTTTCACAGCATAGGTGTGGTGTGACCCTGACAAATACAGATAGGCTACTCACGCTCAGAGACTTTCTTTTATCTTATTAGTTTCGCACATAAACATGCTTTTAGGCAACTAAATAAACAAATGAAAGCATGTTTTCATTAAAACCAAGGGTGATGATGTCCCTTCAGGTTGAAATACAGCCTGTTGATTCTGGTCAGAGGTCAGATGGATGAGGAACTAAATGGAAAATAAGGAAAGAAAATATTCAGATGAATCATCTCTCACAAACCTGCTTTTATTTTATTTTATTTTAGACTGGTCTTTTCCTCTCAGCTCACTGACAGTTTTGCTGCACATTCACATTTGGCACCTGTTAAAAACCCACGTCAAGTCAGCTTGATGTAGGAGAGGAAAAGACTATTCTCTTTCAAAATAAGTTGCCTCAAGTACCTCCAAAAAGCAACAACATAAGTTTGAGTCAATTTTATTGTGAAATATCGTACTGGAAATATCATTCTGAGTGACTTGACAAGTGGGACATCACAAGTGCCATGTGCACGCAGATCTGACATGAACATGCAACCTGATCCAAAGCAATATGATCCAAAATGAAGCCAGGTTGGCTGAAGACACGTTGGATATAAGATACTACAGCTTCTAGTCCAACAGTGTGGTTGGATCCAAGACTGTTTCATTCATAGTATAATTACAAAACTTACGGCTTTCAATGGGCTTTCAAATACATGCTATATTATAATAACAAGCATTACAAAATTCACCCTCTTTACAAACAAAATACGTCTCAAAATCATAAAAAAAGCAAGCAAAAAAGGAAACTTAATATCTCAAAGACCTATTAAATCAAACTAAAATTAAAATACAATTAAATAAGTGAAGTCTTCTCTTCAGATCTGTAAGTGCCACCTCATGACCACTTGGTGGCGCTGCTTGACTGTGTTGATTCATAAGCAAACTTACAACGTTTCAAGATGTTTCAAACTGGTAACACCAGATAAAACCTCAATAATAATGATAATAATAATAATAATAAAAAACTTTGTTTTCTATTTATTTATAAAGCCCCAACTTGCCTTCATATATCACGTCCTTGTTAAATTAGTCCTACAGTTCTTGAAGTGCTGCATGCAAACACTAAATTTGGGGGGAAATGCTTTTGGTGTTTGTGCTGCACAAACATTTTACAACATGCATTAAAATTAACACAATTGTACCTATAGGTCATTTTAAACCATGATTACAAATTACTCCGCTGTTGTTGACTGCTTGTTTGTTTTCTAGTTGTTCTTGTGTGTATTTATTCTGATTTAATTGTACTCTGAACATCATTGAACATGAGGGCATGCCCTCAATAATACCTTGAGATTCAAATAAAAGTTGAATGAATAATATCATTATTATAAATAGCACTAGCATTGTGACTAATTATGTTCTAGAAAAACTAATAGGCCTACCTAAAAGCTGTAGGCCTACATTCCTGGGGTTGCTCTTGTATCAGTAATCTTGTATCACTTATTCTTATGAAATAATTTTAGTTTGTTTTTATAGATTATTTTTTCCAAGGGAGATGAGATGTAACTGGGATTGTAGACACTGTTGCTGACAGGACGGGGACAAAACATTGAGACTTCTCTTCATACAGTTTGAGCTATAGTGTTTTTGTGCATTGATGTAAACTTACAGAATGAACTGTGATAACTGTTTATCTGAAGCTTTCTTTGGTTGTGGTTCTACGTTCCCGTCTCCATGCTGCTGTGTTGTGCTGTCTAGTCAGTGGGTGGCACTAGAGAGCCTGGTTACATTAAAGGGCATCACTAACATCACTATAGAGTGTTAACGTGGTACCCAGTGAAACAGGTGCTTTTCCTCATTTACTCCACACTCCACTCACAACAATACAAATAATGCACCACTTTACTTGTTCCCCCACAGGGAAATATCCTTAAGTAGCCCCCATCAGCCGGGTCAGAGGTCAGGCTCAGCTGCAACCTCCGAGCTGGTTAGGGATTCAGCATCTTATTCACTCCAACACTTCAGTTAGGCAGATGCTTGCTGACGCAGGGGCTTGCACCTGCTTTTTGGCGTGCAGAAGTCGTCGTTTTTTGCAGTTTCACAGCACATATACTTTCACATCTTTCTCCTCTAAAGCATCTCCATCCTGAGCTGCCTGGTCATTGTTTAAGTTTACAGTTATTATTTACACCTCTGTCAATCTTATTTTGAAGTTAAACTACTTTTCAAATTCTCTGGATTGTCATCACAGTCGTATGATTATAGACTGAGGGTGTTTTTTTTATCAGCATTTTTATCAATTATTTCCAAAACATTTTTTTTTTGTAAAATTCACCAGCTTATTTATAGATATCATCTAAAAATATCTAGTAATCATTTGCATGGTTGGAGGAGACTTGGCAGAGGATGTTGTCCTACATATCAGAAAAATAGCTTCTCATGATATGTCCAGAAATAAAACCTTAATTCCTTGTTTACCGCTGTCGAAACTCTTTTTATACTGTTATTTAAATCTGATCTAGATTTGCAAAAGTCGTTGCTCAGTAACCTCGGATCTCAGAGATTGAAGGAGGGGTCGTGGAGGGGGTGTGGGCTTGGATTTGCATTTTGAGTATGAAGAGCTGCAGGTGTCAGACAGTTAGACCCCCCTCCGCCACACACATAAACATGCACATACGCAAAGCCGTTACGCACAGCTCCAACACCAATACAGTCTCTGATTTTATCTGTTGAGAAGCAACTGTGACGAGCATCTTTTTATTCCTCTGGTCCCCTACCGTCTCAGACCTTAGATCTTAGACCAGTAGAGACTCAAAGATAATGGAGATTATGAGGGTTAACACCACAAGATATTAGGGTCAAAACTCACCAGCATGGGACCACTGGTTGCTTCTGACTCCAGCATGAGATTCAGGCCGTTAGGATTTCATTCTTCTAGAAACTCATTCAAACAATGAATTGGAAAACCTGTCATTTTGTTATGATTGTGAAAAATAAGACACACTCAGACAGATAATAGTGTTCAGATACAGAGAGGTTAGTTCATTTAGTAGATTTACATTGATGCAGGTTTGTATAATGCCTTACAATAAAAGTTTGAACCATACATTTACTTACTGTTAAATATATATTTGCATGTGTGTATTATACATTATAATGTTTATTCCAAATTTTCTTTTTTTTCTTGTTTGTTTATTTGAATGTCTGTTAGCTGTTAGTCAACAAATCCTAAAGACCAAAACCAACAATGTGTTAGTGTGTCTAACTAAGCCTGTTGGTTACTACTGAAGACATAAATGTTTATGAATGGCTCACAAATTGATAGTTTCACTTTTTGAAAAGGCTGATTAATTTCCCAAAAAAGCTGGTCACTGCAGTTTTTTAGCAAACATTACTCAAACAGGAGAAAATAGTGTATTTGGTGGGGATTATTTTCCGCTGCGGATTAATAAACATGTGGTGCTCTAGTGAGTATTTATGGCAGCAGGATGGTGAATGTGAGACTGACTGAAAATAAACTACATGGCCGATGTACCATGTTCATCATATTGAAGGATCATGTCACCCAATGCAAAGTGTGACCTCTTGGTGTTTTTTTTTAATAGTTTTTAGCTAACAGTGGAGCTCTATGGCAGTGGTTCCCAACCTTTTTCCTTTTCTATCATTGAGTAAAGTGACGATCCCTGACTAAATTACGTATTTTATGGATATTTCATATTATATTCAATGCATAACAATAACAGTACAGAACAATGAACTGTACAATTAACCCAAATAGTGAACTCAATAACTGCAGGAAGTTTGTGTTAAAAGAGTGATTTGGATTCATTTTGAGCAGATCATTTCATGTGAATATTACATCAGAGATGAGTTTTCCTATTATTTTTAGGAACTTTTAATACAATTCTCTGAATGTTTTTCTTTAATTTTTTAACAATCATACATACTTAATAGGCTTTTCTTTTTGACAAATTCAGGGTTTTCTCCTCCCTGACGCTGGGTCATTGCTCTATTTGCTCTTTAGTTGTTTTAACTGTGTACTTTTTTAATGCAGGACGAGGTTGTTTAGCAGAGACGGAAGGCTCTATGTGAATAAAGCTTGTGTTCAGGTCTTCATCGTTCTCTTATCTTGTTTATATCTTAAATAATAATCCAAACTTTACATCACAGAAATGAATGAAATGCTGAGATATAGGCCAACTGTATATTTAAAAAAAAGTTGTCTTACACCCATTAAAATCAAGAAGGCCTTGTGACCCCTAGTGGGGGTTGGGAACCAGTGCTCTATGGCACATAGACTACACAAATAATCCTTTATATGTGATCAACTCATTGCTGGTTTTTGGTGTTTTCATTGTATTTGTTGACAAAAAATATATAATAATATTACCGCGATATGTATAGAAAGTTTGAAAAAATAAAATAAAACAATGCTATCAGTCAAATTCATCTTTAACTTTGTTTATTGTGTGTTTAGTATTTTTTTGGCCATTGAATTACACTCAAAATATGAGAGTAGGGAGGTGAGATAATCTGTAACCATAACTGTAAAAAAGATTGATTTAAGAGGCGCTGGATTATTTACACAATATTATCATATGTGTATTATTAACATTATATCAATATTTATTTTTTAAATCGTCAGTATCGGTATATAGCGACACCCCTAATGCCAGCCCTACCTTTTCAAAATAATTTACGCTAAACCTCAGTAGTTATGTAGAAACTTGTGTTTTAGTATATTTACGTAAACTCTGCTATGTTTTTCTGATACAATAATACAAGCAGCATTATCCAGCACAGAACAACAGGGCTATGTGTCAACAAAAGCTCAGTTCCCTCCTGAAAGAAAATCACGTTGGCTGTTTATTCCCTCACAATGCTCGGTCCCATGAGTCTCCTGTTTAAAGTCAAAACGTTAATACCATCCTCTCGCCTCAAATCCAACAGGCTGGGATGCACACTGAGTATCCCCGAGCAGACTTAGAGACAGAGCTCTCCAGGGGGAAGGAGATTATTTAAGTGTTTCCCCTCTTCTATTTGGTGCCATTATTGGCTGTTGGCCTGTTTTCATTCACGTGAAAGAGGCTGAGTGAAAAGCACATGTGTGTGTGAGTCTGTGGGTAAAAACAGCATCATGCAGCTGAAGTTTCTCACCCGCAGTCAGGGCAGTGCCCATGGCAGAGCAGCCAAGGTGGACAATCACACACACACATAAACACACTGCTGTGGAGAACAGGGAGAAATCCCCATGACCAATCAGGAAGACCTGGAGACACACAGTCAGTGGGGGACGAAGGGATGGACATGGCGGGAGTGGGGGTGGAGGGTGAGAGACACAGAAGCTGAGGGAGTGGGGTTCATGAGAAAGAGGGGTGCATGGGACTGGGAGGAATATGAGAGCAGATCTGGTGCTGAGGTGGAAAGAGGAGTATGAAGAGCAGGAAGTCTGAGGTTGGAGAGAGGAGTTATTGCTGTTTGACTGTGATCACGTCTGAGTGACACGACAACTCACCAACAGATGTCCTTGTATGGTTATCATCTGAAAATATCTAGCAAAAATGTGCACAGTCAGGCAGGGCACAGAGAGTATGCTGGTCTAAACATACCAGTAAGTCTCCAGTATGACTGGAAAATCTGAAATCATAGGCCGTTTTATGACTTTACTGAATATTTCTTTACAACAAAATTGGTCACTGTGGTACCGCCGTGGTTTCAGCACACCAAACAACGACTTTTCCAAATTTACAACTGTGAGAATACATATTAATCCAAGCAACAAAGAACTTATTTTAATTCACTTATTTTATGGATAGACATGTTAGTTGTAGTGTACATAAACTACACTACACTCTCATTCAGAGGCTGTCTTAAATAAGGGGTTTCCAAACTTTTTCACATCAAGGACTATTTGATAAGATTTTGTTCTAGGGCCCCCGATCAATAGGATTTTGACTTGTATGTTTTATAACAGAAAGTGTATGAAATCCATGACCAATACGTTCTGTCATTGTGTTGCTTATGGATGGAATTGTAGTGAAAATTAATTATTATCCCTTTTTGCTGGGGACCCCCTGGAACTCCCTCAAGGACCCCTGGGGGCCCCCGGACTCCACCTTGGAAACCACTGTCTTAACGCTCTGAGACCTACAATAGACCCGTTTTCGTCTTTTTTAGGGGGGTACAGGTTTTTTTTAGGGGAGATAGCAGGTCAACAGTAGATGTCACATAGAAGTGGTCTACATCATGTGAAAGCTGGGAACCTGGAGATTAATTTGAGATGCAATTAATTGTAAAAGTGTATAAGGGTTTAGAACATTATGATCGAAATATGTCATGTCCATCCCCATGCTCTATTATGTCTCATAAGTAAAAAACCATAAACCTCCATACATTTTTGGGTTGATACCATTTGTTACACAGATTTGGACTCGTGAATTGATAAAAATGATCAATAAAATTCTCCAAAACACCACATTCAGACACCACAGAAAAAGCCATGCTGTGATTTGGTATCAAAAGCTTTTGACATTTTGAGATTTCTGCAAGAATTGCGTTTTTCTGTGATTGGATGGCGAGCACTTCTTTTCTGGAAACTGCTCAGAAACCCCTTTATCATCAATCTACCCAGGAAAGCCATCCATCCTCTGAATGCTCTAGGTCTCTCGTTTGTGGCTGTAAAGTTTCATGAGGCTGTGATTATCCTAGAGGTCACCACGGGTCATTTTATGCAGTGAGGTCAAATTTAAAAAACATGGTCTCACTACAGTGAAGTGGCTTTTATGGGGATTAACATCAACACACATGTAAATATAATTGTTTTCATTGGCTCCACAAGAATCTCAGCTTTACAGTGATACACAATTTATGTAATTCAAGACTGTTTAGTGACCCCAGTACGCAGAAATATTCAAACATATCATTTTAGAATAGGCAAAAAAATAACACATTTATACTGCATTCAAAAAACTGCATGTGATTATCATAAAGTGGGCATGTCTGTAAAGGGGAGACTGAGTGTGAGATTTATTCTCCATGTAGCGCTCTGAAAAATTCCACTATGGAACGAAAAAGTAGTGTTCATAGTTCATGTATACTACGTTCTGCTAACAATCCCACAATGCAATGCGTTGCATTTTATAGATTAGACTATGTGTGTGTCTATTTTGTAGGGAGTAGTGAACACAGGAGTGACTGAAGTAACTGTTAATTTACTGTTGGTCTAACTTTGATGTATTTGACTCTTTTAGACTCTTTGTGAGTGTTTACTATATTAGTTACCGGGTTGTACTACATATGGGGAATTTGACAGCTAACACTTTTGGGTTTCTTTACTAATTCATATACCTTTGGTGAAATTCTGTTTCTGTACAGATCGTCCCCTGACAAATCCTGCTTCAACCAGTTTGAGGTCATACCCACGCCCAACACCTCAGAATATATAGAGGGTAAATATACCTTATATGTCTTACATTAAAGACACTTTGTTTCCCTTATTAAACCTTTTGTATACTTTACTTTTTAATAACAGTCAACACAGCATTACATCTCATTTAGGACACTATTTGTATGAAAATAATGTACTACAACATACAATAGCAAAGAGTTAAAGTGTTGCCGTTGCTTTTGTTGTTACGGTTTGGTAGTTTCCTGGGTTCAGAAGTGTCACTCTATTTATTCTTCGGCTGTGATGTTGGGACTGAGAAGCAGCAGTGCACGCAGCCCCGTCACAGATTAACTTCCCTAAATTGGATAAATTACACAAAGTAAACTTTGCTCACAGTCCATTTTCAGGGTTTAGGAAGGCTTGTAGGATGAGCATGACCAGGATTAGACCAAATAGAGGACAGAGAGATTGTGTATGTGTGTGTGATAAGATAAAAGCAGATAGTATGCATAGTGTTATTTCACCTTCCCACTGTTATTCGTAGTTTTCCCCATTTTTTAGTTTAGTTTTTGGCCTCTTTTAATTAATCAAATAAACCAGCCTGTTGAGGGAACATTAATCTTTGCTTAAATTGTTCACTCCTCTGAATATGACGATGTTATAAGAAGCCATGATCCAAAATTAGGTGAGAATAATTGCTCCATAATACATCCTATATATCCTAAATATTAGCACCAGGTGCACAAATGTAAATGGGATTTTGTAACAACCCCCACAACACAACGTGAAGCCCGAACAAAAACTCTCATTTCTCTGCTGTGACGTTTCAGTCACCCTTTTACCTTCCTCTGCCTTGTCTTCTTTACACCAAAGTGCAGAAAACTTTAAATAGCAGCACTCGTCTCTCACTCACAATAAAAAGAATTCCACTTGGACCGGCGGTCGCTCAAGACGAGCTGATCAATTCAGAGGTGTTATATATTTGTAGCACCCTCAAGACGATGGTCCCTCTCACGTAAGTGTGTGGACTTCATTCATCCATTCTTGAAAGACAACAACCTCTTCAAACCTCAAGTCCATTTAAAACGGATTTCAAACCCTCCTAACAGCCCTTAGTCCCAAATTAGTGGGGTCATTTTAGCTGTAAAATAATCTCATCTGGAATTAGAGTGTGTAATGAGGAAGACTTTGTCACACAGCTTGTCAAGAGTTTAACCCGTATAGTGTCTCTATTGTGTAATAGTGCTGGTATGTAAATGTATTGGTTTTATCATGCACATTATGTTGTAGAGAGATTGTTCCTCTTTGGGGAGAGAACATCTTTTATATTCATGTTGTATTCAGAGTAAAACACTTTCAAACAGGAAGAAATAAGGATGACTTCACCCACTTATACACAGGAAGGCTCTAGGAACTGTAAATAGGCCCACTGTTTTGCATGTTGTTCATGTCTTTATAGCACCCAAAAAATATGATTCATGTCTGTTATCATTAAGGTGTAATGGTACTTCACAAATCTTTTGAATAGAATTTAAATATACCTCTCTGACACACTATCAACAAACACTAGGGCTGTCCTCTTAGTCGACTAATCAATTAGTTGATTTAATTGACATATCTGTAAAACTGAGTTTCTCCACAAAGATTCACACAAAAGCTTTAAATCTTGTGTTTACCAGAGATGTGCTCATTGAATTCTTGGAAATAAGTAATTCAGCATGAAAAAAAGCATAAAAAACGACTAATCAACCAAAGAAATATTAGTCGACTAAGACCAAAATGACCGATAAGTGGACTAAGAGAGGGCAGCCGTAACAATCACTGATCATTCTAAGCTTCGGTAACATTTATTACAGCACAATTGTTCTGGATAACAATGTATTGCAAGGTGTTTGTGTTGTTTTGTTCACCCCTGCAGACCGGTGTGCCAGGTGGGTGTGAAACAGGAAACCTACTCCAGACTGGCAGCTATATGGAGCAAACCAGAAAAGTCGGATGCTAACATAGATTATGTGATAGGTATAAGGATTTTAAAATGTGCAATGTGAAAGAAACTTATTTCAAGTGATAAAACTCCACTCAAAAACCAAAATGTGTGCCCTTAATATTATGATTTATTTCAAGGATGATTTATGATAATGCATAGCTGAAAACAATTTGTCAGTTAATTGATCAGTTGATCATCAGAAAATTCAGAGTTCTCCAGGAAAATAGTTCAGCCGAGGAGGTAAACCCACCAGATCTTGCTGGGATCAGTTTATAGTGAATGACGGCTTCGGGGCGTGTCGCGATCACTGTTTCAACGGAATTGTGCTTGGGTCCATGTTTACTTCCTGTCAGCTGATGTTATTCACATACACTGTAACAGGAAACGAACTGGGACACATTTAGAATGTTTACAACTGTGAAATGATCTATAACGGTGTTGATGATAACCGTGATATTTCAAAATTAAATATTGATATTGTGTTAATAATACACATGTGGTGATGTCATGTAAATAATCCAGCACCTCTTAAATCATTTCATATATACAGTTATGGTTACAGACTCACTCC
Organism: Sebastes umbrosus; assembly: GCF_015220745.1. Lineage (NCBI taxonomy): Eukaryota > Metazoa > Chordata > Actinopteri > Perciformes > Sebastidae > Sebastes > Sebastes umbrosus. The sequence continues at coordinate 15,209,047 of NC_051271.1, forward strand.
ACCTCCTTACACTCGTAATATGAGACAAGATGCAAAATAAACAAAGTTGAATCTGACTGATAGCATTATTTAGTTGTTTTTTTTTAAATTTTCTATAGATATAGCAATAATATTGTTATTGTGAATTATTTTGGCTACGATAATCGTGAAAATCTGATATCTTGACAGCCCTAAACAGCTTTAACAATAGCTGCTCACATTAAATATATGTTGCGTTTGCTGTTTGAAACAGCTATTTCATAAAGGTGTATTAATATTTATGATTAGTGGAGGTGCTTCAGGTGAGATGGCCTGCCTCTGCTACAAATTACAACAGGAAAGCCTGAAATGAATCAACAATCATTTTGAATCTTTTAAATCATCTATCAAGCAAAAAACATCAAACATTCTTCTTAAACGTGAGGATCTGCTGCTTTTCTCTATTTAATATTATTGTTCTTTGGGTTTTGGATTGTGTGTTGATCAATTTGAAGTGAAGGGAACTTTATTCATCCATTTATTAAATAATAATAAAAAAAAATAATCAAGTGATTACTCGCTAATGAAAATAATTAATATTGCAGCCCCACATTACTGTTTCCCAAGTTAGATACAAAACAGACTTTTAATATTTACCGTTTGTATAATTTGACCATCACTGATAAAATGCTTATTAAACCATTTTGTTTTTACTTCACCAAAGGTGAGTGGATACATTTCTATTCTATTCTACCCTTCACATTTACACCCTCTGCTAACAAATAAATTAAAAGCACAAATATCTTCTCAATGTCACACACGCTGAGCCCAATGTAATGTCTTTATGCTCCTCTTGTCTCTGTTGAAACACGGTTTAAGATGATCTGAAAACCTTAAAGTAGATTAGTCTAAAAAAGCCTTAACACCTTTGATAAATCAATTTGTTTTGATGTGTGTTTCTCAGTGTGTGTGTGTGTGTGTGTGTGTGTGTGTGTTGTTAGTGTGCCTGACAATGCATCACTGACCCTTTGATTTGGGGATAAGTCGCTGCTTGTGCGTCCATCTTGATTTGATGGCCGGAGAGAGGGCTGATTGACCCCGTGACCTTTCTGTGTGGGGCGAAGCTCCTCGATGTCCGGAGCTCCTGTCAGCGGGTTAATGAGCGACGGCTGCTCGGGGCACGCTGGGCCTTGGCTAAGTGACCGGGCCGGATGACCACCCTCTGCTGTGACCCTCACGCTTCTCTACGGCCATCAGTTAAACACCCCCATCACCACCACCTCCACCACCGTGTTTCTCCTCCCTCGTCCTTCCTCTCCCCCCTCCCCAGAGTGAAGCTGCGACTCAGGACTTAAGCTCAGGTTTGTACAGCTGCTGCACAAGCTTTCACTGGTCGACAACGGAAATGTTCACTGCCCCATCGTCATGGCAGTTTGGGATGCAGCAATGCTCCTCCCAACACAGGCACACACACAAATGCCACATTATCTTATTTGAGTAAAAATGCAAACATCAATCAACCAATACAATCTCTGCAAACAAACTGTAATGCAAAGTCATTATCTGTGTTTTTGTACATGAAGGTAATTATCAAATGTTGGCATAACCATTCATTTTACCCCCATGTATACATTTACAAGCAGTATATGAACACCTTATGTATGGTTTATAACATTCTGTAATGTAGCTGTAAGCTGTTATAATAACCTTTAATTAAAGATGTAGCATTTATAACTGCAGACTTGAAGGCTTATTAGAAAGTGAATTAATTATTACTAATTACATTACTCATAATAAACCATCAATTCTGCAAGAGTACATGTTAATAAATTGTCATAAATGGCTTATTTCTGATCTGTAAATAAAAATGTATATGTGATTAATTAACCATCAAAAACAACACTTTATAAAGTATTGCTTATTAGGAAGTGGCACCCAATTTTGCAGTTTTTTAATGTTTTTTAAAAAATCAACATGTCCTGTATTTTATTCAAAGCAAAATGTAAATAACATACAATATAGTATAGTATAACTTTATTAGGGCCTCACTGAGATTAGAGTGTCCTAGCCAAAATAGCAGCACCACATAAAACATAGGGGTTAAAAAACATATTATGACATTATTATAATGAATAAGATAAAATATTAAAAGTATAATCAAGAAGATTAATAAGATAACAGAAAAAAACTATTACGAACTATTATGTACACTAGTATTATACTTATATTTCTTAATAATTCCAGTAAGGCCGCTGCTCCGACCCTTAAAAAAAAAAACCAGGCATTTCATTTTATACATTGTATTTGTCTTATTGTATTGTATATTGCATAAGTATTGGGGCTGTTTGGTCATCAGGAAGTTTACGAGGAGTTTACAGATTGTCAGTATGCAAAATGTTCTGCACCTACTGCAATACAAGTTCAAACTTTGCTTTTACCTTTTACTTGTAATCCCCATATACGTCTAAACGTTTCCTGATTGTATGAATTTGTCTTATTCTGTCAGCAGATATTCTTGGCCCGCGATGCAACAGGCTTGTTTCTTGCAGCACGTGAAGTCTTTGGGCCGCAGCTGAAAGCAGCCCATCCCAGTGTGGACGTTTGTTAAAGTGAACAGGGTAATGAATTTTAAACTGCTATAGTAACAGCTCTCAGACATGTGGTTTTAGTGTGTGAGCATGTGTGAGTGGGTGGGCGTGTGTGTGTGTGTGTGTGTGTGTGTGTGTGTGTGTGTGTGTGTGTGTGCGGTTGGGATTTGCGGTTGTGTCTGTGTCTATGTATTTTCTATGAATGTAGGGGATATGTGCATAAATGGAGGTGGGGGCAGGGAGTCAGCCTCTGTGTACGTGTGAGTGTATGTGCTGAGGATAAAGACCTAGCAAACCAGCCTGGCTTAGTTGACAGGTGACAAGGGTTGTTTTGAATGGGGATTTTGTAATACCAACAGTGAGGAAAAAGCCGGGGTACCAAGGGACTTCTGAAAAGAGAGAAAGAGGACTTTTCTTCTTCGCAGTGACGGAAGAGAGAATGGGCCGTGAAGGCTTCGAGGGACTTAAGGATCCCACTAATCAAACTGCTCCACCGTCTAGCGCACTCATTTTTATTCAAAACGTAGAAATGCTAAATCATTCCAATCGGATTGATCCCTGTGTCAGTGCCTGTGTGGTATTTTCATTCTCTTCTTTCCTCCGTGTCCTCAACTTTGACATATCAGTCAAGCAAGGACAGAGCTGTTACAAAGAGTACTGATCCAGAGGCAGCCTAATGGTTAAGAAGTGGCATTTTAAATGTTGTTTTTAAATTTGCATAAATTAACAGGCCCTCTCGAAACAAACCGCTTCAAATCGCTTCTTTAAACCATAGATTGTATATAAAAAGTGGACGTAGCCACCGTGACCTCACCCATCGGTTGTGGACTTGTTTTGAAGCCTTGCGTTTGGCATTTTGGCGGTCACCATCTCGGTTGTTTGGAGCCAGAAGTGTCCATATGTGGACGAGGTGGTGGAGAGAGCTCCGGCGGGACCAGGTACCGTTAGCATCATGGATGTATGAAGAGAACTGGATACAGCGTTGTAGATGGGCTCCCGTTCAAAGCATCCCCTGCTTTATGGTCTATATGACTCTAAGTGGGACCATAATTCACTAAATGAACATCATGCTGTGTTGAAGAAGACTTGAAACTAGTGATTGAGATCATAAACTCATGTTTACAATGTTTACTGAGGTAATAAATCAAGTGAGAAGTAGACTCATTTTCTCATAGACTTATATACAATCAGACTTTTTGCAACCAGAGGAGTCGCCCCCTGCTGGCTATTAGAATGAATGCAAGTTTAAGGCAATTCTGCATTGGCTTCACTTCTTAGACCCAGAGGTTTCCCGCTGGTTAAACACTTCAGTTGACATTGAAATATCAGAGATAGCTGAAGTGTCAGTTAACTCTGATATTTCAATAACTGATTGCTGATGTTCAAATTCAACAGACACTTCAACTGCTTTAAGCGCTTCAACTTTAACTACATCTCTCACACTGCAACTCACAGGCAAACAATTAATATTTAAGACTTTTTCATTTGTTTGTGGTGTTGGCAAGCACAGTTTTCAGCGTAAGCAGCCACACTTGAATTTTCTCAAGAAAATGTAACCTTTTCTGGTGAAACATTTTATTATAAAATGTTGAAGACATAACTGCCTTCACACATAAACAAGCACACACATTAACAAACTTCATTCACAACACTTTTCAAAAATCCTGGCAGAATTTATAGCAGCATATCTCAATATTTATTTTTCAATTAACTCAAATATCAATCAGTTTAGTTTAACCTGCAGTTTATTGGAAGTGTGGTTTTAATTTTGAAAATCTGTCTGTCTTGTCTTATCTTGTCTGGTCTGTGTGTGTGTGTGTGTGTGTGTGCGTGTGCGTGTGTGTGTGTGTGTGCGTGTGTGTGTGTGTGTGTGTGTGTGGTATCTGGGAGGCCTAATATCTGTCAGATTAATCTCAGTGGGCGGGGCTCACATGTTATGGTGACCTTTTTGCTACTGAATGTCTTCACACTGGACCTGTCTGCCTCTCTGCTATCAGCACCTGCATCTTGTCTCATTCAAAATGATTTTTTGCTGCATGTTACAGTCAACACCTTTGCAAAGTTTAATTTAACTTTAACTCAGTCTCTGGGTCCCCCCATAGAGCATGAAACAGTTTGTACAAATCTTATTCAAGGGTCACTCTGCCGGTTTTACACACATAGGTCAGTTTATTAGTAATGGGTCCAACAAACACAAAGATTTCATCCAGGAGGGAGCTTTTTGTATTCCATGCAGTGACGCAAGGGGACTGACAAAGCCTTAAATAATATGTTATTGTTTGCATTTTGTGAAATGTGAGACTATACGTTTTTGGATCTTGACCCAACATAATGAAGCGCAACGTTAAATTGCTTGCATTCAACTCCTTAACAGTTAACACCATCTAGGCATAGATACAGTATTTACCTTTTAACCCTGCTTATTCTTAATACTTTTTTTATGCTGAACAATCTTACCCATACTAACAATATACTTAGTTATAAGGAGTTAGCTCTGTGGTGGAAAGGTGACCTGAGCTCAGTGTTTACCTTATTTCCCCTAATGCATGCTGGGATATTCTCTGAGCCTCTTTTAGGAACAATGAGGTAAAGACAGCGAATAAATGATAAATGCACAGATTCATAATTGAATCACATAAAGAAATGTAATGTAAAAGGTGTTTATCAGTACATAAAACACATGCAGTACAGACACCATAGTTACAGTACGACAAACTAATGCCTAATTACTCTGTGCATGATAGCAATATACATAATGATTACATTTTACATTAACCTTTTGTGTTTCGTCAGCTCTGGCTTATCTACCTGTTGCTTGAGGTAAAAATAATAGTAATTGCAATATCAACCTTTTTTTACCTTCAAATATTTCTTTCTTTACTTCTGATCTTATTAAAACACAATATGTAGAAAAGTATAGATTTACCATAAACTGGGCGTCTTATGTAACTATGTCATGTGGGCAATGCATGACCAAAAATACATACATTTTCTTTGCCAAAATGTCATTTCACAGACTTACACAGGGACGTTCCTGTATTTCAAGGCCTAACTCGCTGCTCCACCTCTTATGAACTGTAAAAAATCCTAATAGATTTATTTGGGATTTGGGGGGTGTAGTGCTGCGTAAAAAATAACCAAACCAATCACAGATATAGAGCATATAAATATTCATTGTAATTCACCATATTTTACAGCTAGAGATCTTGAGCAGCAATTTATTCTGAAACATGTCATCACTTCAAAATCCTGTTTATAAGCAGTTCTAATGAAGTTAGAAAAAGTCATGAATTATTGAGCTGTTAAAACTATGTTACGTTCTTTGAGCAGTTAAAGAGGAAAATGACTGTATGAGTTGCTACATACAATCTAATCTGTTGGTTTTGCACAAAAATGCCTGCTATGCACATTTCTTTACATAATATTATTAATTCATACACACATTATGCACAGTTGCAGGGAAGGTTCAATGTTAATGATATTTTTCACTTGCCCAGTCGTGCAAATGGGTCAGAAATATCCATCTGCGAACCGCTTATCCCGTTAGGGGGCTGGAGCCGATCCCAGCTGACATTGGGCGAAGGCGGGGTACACCCTGGACTGGTCGCCAGTCCATCGCAGGGCTGACGCATAGAGACAGACAATCATTCACACTCACATTCACACCTACGGGCAATTTAGAGTCAACAATTAATCTAACCTGCATGTCTTTGGACTGTGGGAGGGAAACCGGAGAACCCGGCGAAAACCCACGCTAACACAGGGAGAACATGCAAACTCCACACAGAAGCCGGATTCAACCCTTTTGCTGTGAGGCGCCAGTGCTAACCACTGCACCACTAATTTTTGACTTGCCCTATACAAATAGTTTTATTTATAAGTAGTTATCAAATAACAACAAAGACCAAAGTTAATTGTCATGTTTACTCTTGAAATAAGTAAATTAATCTGGTTTCGCCCACATCATAATGTCACACAACTAAACTCCTGTTTATAATTGAAATTCTCGCTTTTTCTTCGGCTCATAAACTTTGTTTTTACCTGCCGTCATTTTCTCGCAAGTTCCTGATCGATACCGCGCATGTGCAACTCTCAATAGAGACGAGAATGAAGCGAGATGGCTCACTCCAGTCCTTAGCTACTTCTATCATCAACTCCAGAAAAAACTATCTTTTTAATTCTTTTTACCACTTGCCCAATAGGACTAGATTTACGAGCCCGACCTGGCATTTTACTTACCAATTCTTATTGTTGAGCCCTGAGTTGTGTGTTCACCTCAGCAACTGGACTAACATCAGAGTGGATTAGTGGCTGCAGTGAACAGAGAAATTGGTAATTGTATTTAAAAGGGACAAGTTTTTAGAGTTAAACACCCCCGCTGTGACCCAGCCTGTCCAACGGAGAGCATTTACCCAGGCAAACAGTGGCCTCCCCTCCACCCTCCACCTCCACCCCAACACACCCACCACAGCGCCTCGTAGCACCCCCAGGAATGAAAAGCGGAGCACTGACTCAACTCTCATCCTCTCCACCACTGTCCCAGATTAAATCATGAAATCATTTAGTGTTTGTGTGGTCTTCCCTGGCTGAGAGGAGAAAGGATGGACCGCGTAGAGAGAGAGAGAGGGAGAGAGGAGGGATCCAGCTCGAGTCAGTGTGTGGGAACCACATAGGGAGAAATCCCTGGCTGATCCTGGCCAAGACACTTTGTTTTTCTCCCCTCTGCTCCCACCCCTTCCCTCCCTCTCTTTCTCTCCATCCATTTTTGGGTTTTCATTTTTATTCATAGGGTGATCGGGGTGGAGGGAAGGGTGTCAAGAAAGCAGGGGGCAGTTTGTGTGTGTGTGTGTGTAGGAGGAAGGGATTGTTGGTCGGCTGATGCCAGTGGATGTAGGTGCAGGCCTCAGACCAGGCCTGCCAACAATAGCCACAGTGTTGTTTGGGTAGTTGCGTCCAGGACTCTTGGACATTCTTCCCATGTCAGTATAATCACTACTGGGAGGTAGCTCCATTACGGATTACCATATCATTAATAGTATCCATGACTTTTGTTCAAAGGCTACTTGTGTAATGTTGCCTTGTGGATGACGGCTAATCCGCTGAGCTGCAGCTGTAGGAAAGAAGAGGGGTAGATCCCACCATCAGTCTCTCTCTCTGCCTCACACACACACACATATATAGACACACTCACTGCTCCACACATGCTAACACATATAGAGGCATCTCTCTGTCCAGGCCCACGGGGATCAGGCCCCTGAAAGACAGATACAAACAACAGTCAAATACAAAGTTCCCCCCATAGAGAAAAAGAAACATCCATTCTACACTTCCCAACTGATCCCCTCCTTAAAGCCAAAGACCAACCCCCTGCCTCCCCCCTTTCTCTCCCCTTCTCCTCCCCTGTCCCTGCAGAGTTGGCTCTCGTCCTCCCGTTAAAGCCCCCCGCTCTTTAGCGCAGCCCTCCTCTCAGATGGTGGGCCAGATTAGGAGGGGAACAATAACAGTTTTCAATGTAAAATGTGCATCTTGTTAGTCCTTTTTCTCCTCCTCTCCTATCTTATGATGGGGAGAGAAAAGGAGAAGCGTAAGCGGCCATTCAGAAAGTTATCTGTGGGTGTCTTCTCCTCACAAACGCTGGCTTGTTCTGCGGCTGTTTTTAATCCTCCTATTTCTCAGTCTGAAACTCCACAACCGACACCCTATAGACCAGGGTTTCCATAGGCATTTCAGCTCAGCGTTCAGTTGGTATAACATTTTAAACAGGTGCATCTTTTTGCATTTTGTGCATTTTTTTCCAACACTACTTTGGAATGAAAACATAAAACTTCTTGGCACTCTCTCGTTAACTTGAAAGTTTTGAATTTGTTCTTACTTTATGATGATTTCATGAGTTGAAAAAGCTAAAATTTAATTCTCGTAGCAAGCCACTCATCATGATACAGATTTTCTTTTAGGATTCACTTCATTAATGGGTTTTGTCCACAGATAGCTGTAATAATATGTTTGTGCATTTGTTGTTATCTCTGTCAGACTGATAACATAATGGTTTAAAATTCTTATTTATTACACAGAGCAGAGGGAGAGTATCTGCAAATAGTGATATGATAATATCTTTATTTATATACCGTATTTTTACCCCATTATTCAGATACATTCAGATCATGTACTTTTGTTGTGATTAGTAGTGACATTGAAGGTTTTTTCTAGATTAATGTCTGATACCAAACAACGTAAAATTGTATCTGTCTGTTGAGATATTCACAGTTTGTCTGATCTCAGTTTGAATGGATCCCAGCCCCGCCTCGGGAAGCCTGAGAGTCACCCCCGATGTTGGCATGTTGGTAGGGCAGAGCTGCCAACTCTGAGTGCAGCAGATACGTCTGAATAATGCACTCTTGAGCCCTTGTTTGTTTTCCTAATGGGTGTTAATGTTGGGTATAAAAAAAACACTCCTTTGTGTGTATGTTGGCTCTGTTCTGATAGCGGGAGTTCAGAGGGGGCAGCTGGGCTAATATTCTGCAGCTAAGTCTTAGAAACAATATGAAAAATAGTGGGTCAAAATAATCTTAACTCAAGGTCCACTTAATATATTTTTGTACAGTTTTCATCTGCGTCTCACGGTCTCAGTGAACGGATATTAAAATTATAATATATTGTTTGCTAATAAATCATGGGATTGGGTAAAATGCTATTAAGCAGACGTTATATTAAGATTATTTTGTCATACTAATACTCATAACGTTCCCAATGTTATGAATTAACTTCCCCACTCAAATATGAAGAAAAATAAAATAGTTTGAATGAATTCATACATTTACCTGAAGATAGTTTTAGGTGATCACTGCTGGGAAGAATATAAACATAAACAACTCAATCACCTTTTGTAAAGTAGTCAGTCAATTCAAATTTATGACAACTGAAACCAGAGGATGAATTAATCTAATCTGCATTAGGTTTTGTGATGGATACTACAATGTCAGTACTGTCATTATGAAGTTTTAACATCAGCTCTTGGCAAATTGTGTTTTGTTATGTGTCTAGTTGGTAAAAGGGGCAACCAGAATTAATGTAGAAGTTTTAAATTGATTTTGAAAAGAAACTTTATTTAATTTTATGTATCGAAAAAATTAACTTAAAAAGACTTTATTTGAAGAAGGGGTGGAGCAATATACAAAACCGATAAAGAATATGTAATAGAAATGATAACTCTTTTCTATTTGTTCAACACCAGTCTAACAGGTTCAGACACTTGCAATGTTTGCAGTCTGGTCATTTTAATGAACCAAAGGTTAAAAGCAGCTTGTTTAATTTGGTAAACTGCACCAAGACAATTGAACTTTAACTAAAAACTGCTCTTAGATCCACATGCTGTGACCAGGGATAGAAAACAGGGTGTACGTTAGAATAAATAATGTCTCTTTTCATTATTATCAGAATTCAGAATATACACCGGTGGCCTTTAATACTGGCCATGTCAACACAGTGTCCCCAGTCTGATGTGCTGTTTATCTACATATATGTGGGAACATTTCTGTAGTTTTTATTTTTTTACTGTGCACAGGGATCCAATGTACTGTTAGAGGTTCTTTGTTTGTAGGTTAAAATAAGGCCTTTTATAATTCTTCTACACCTAAAATAAAGTTTCTTTTCAACACCAATTTAAAACTACTACACTTATTTTGGTTGCCTTTTTTCCAACTAGACACATAACAATTTACCAACAGCTGATGTTAAAACGTCATAAAAATCGCTGGTTTTCTGGCAGCTCAGTCCGTCTCATTTGATGACTGACTTGCTTTTTTTCAAACTGATTTACTGCCTTATGTGGTTGTTGTTCCATAGTCTGTGTTGTGCTGCATCATGTTCTTGGTGTCGGACATGGGTGCCCTGCTGTGAAGGTCACTGTGAGGTCACTGAGGGTATGACCGCTTCGTCCACCACCACGATGACCACTGACATATCACCAATCAGACTGTTAGGACACTGTGAAACCAAAAAGAAACACTCTTCAAATTTACAATATTGTTTCTTATTTTGAAAATCGCTGCATTCGTCTGTCAGTGTCTGTGCTCTTGGTGTGTGGACGTCTTTCTTTGGTTCTGCTTTATCGTCATTTATCCTTAAAAAAAAGAGCTCTTTCAGCTCAATTAAAAGCGTTCAGTCACACTATCAACATTCACACGAGAAAATATATTTGCTGGATCTCATTCAGTTTGATCGCATGCAGTCACTTGAAATGAAGTCTACGACCCTCACTGGCTGCCAATCTCATTTCTCCTTTATTTCTTTCTCTGGATTGGTTACTCAGATGGTGACCTCAGAGGGTGACCTGTGGCGCCCTGGGGTCCCCCCTCGCTGGCCCTACGCTGGCCCCGGACACAGCTAAATACGGAGGAGCGTCCGTCATCTCGCCGGACAAAAGGGCAAACATACCATGCTCGCCCCTCATGAGTCCAGCCAAGCGCACAGGGAGCACATTAGGACCTCTGGGTTTTATTTACCCTTTCTTTATCGCCCTGCAAAGAGTCGACCGGGGCGTCAAGTTTGTCAGGTGCCTCAGCTGTGACCGTCTGACCACATCACACACACACGGCCTTTCACATCCCCAAAGAGCTTCATGTTGCATTCTCCCGATTCACGTTGTCGGTTTTCATATTCTCCGTTCGCCACTGAAGCGTTATGTTTGAGAAAGATTCCTGGCAGGAATAAAACCAGCCTCAGTACAACCTAAAGGATTTCTCAAAGAAAACCTTCACACGTGAATGCAGCCTCACAAGCACGAGAGTGATTGAAGCTGAAAGGATAGCTCTCCTCATTGAATCCCAAGATGGGAATTCCAGTGCTGCTGGAGATCTTGAGCTCCACTTGCAGAATAGAGGAGAAAGAGGCGAGTTAAGTGTGTGATGCCGGGAAATAGAAAGTGAAGTGACGACAGACACGAGAGCTGTTCACTACTCGACGGGATAATTGATTTATTTCCATTTTGCTCTGCTTCTAGAAACGTCCTGCAGGATTTCACTCAAACTATGATTGACCAGGAACATAGAGACTGTTTTGATGAACACTTGTTGTATAATTTAAAGGACAGGTTCACCCAAATTACAAAAGAGCACATTATTTTTTCAATTACTCTGATGGTATCCAGCCATGCTGATAGTTTTGGTTTCATCTGCTCTATGCTTTTACTACTTTACTAAGGTAAAACTAAAAGTAGCAGTGTTGTAGCTCATGTCATCAAAGTGAAGCCTAACAGCTTTGCCCTCTGTTGTGTGGGTTTAATCTTTAGTAAGACATCATATTTTATAAGATCATCAAATGTTTTGTGTGAAAAGTATTAATCTGACAAATAAATCTAGCGGAGTAAAAATTACAATATTTCCCTCTAGTCGAAGTAGCATCAAATTGAAGTACTTCAAAACTGTACTTAAAGTACTATACTAGAGCAAATATATTTAGTTATTTTCCAGCATTGAGGATTTCTGCTTCTGTCCCGATTCAATGGAGGTGAATGAAATGCTGATTGTCTTCTTTTTTTTTTTTTTAATTGAAAAGCATCTCTTTCCAGTGGAAATGTTTGTGTTATTCTGAACTATTCACAGATTATGCTGTCAACCATTTTCATCGGGACTATTTCTTTGGTAGAAAGTAGTTCCAATGAAACGGTTGAAGTTAAGATGGAGACGTTCTGGGTTTTTATTTTTGGCAGTTTAAGCCAGAGAGGTTTAATTGTGTAACTAAAAGCTTTAGAGTACAGAACTAGAATGGCACTTGGAGAGCGCAGACCTCCGCCAAGGTGCCCGAGTACGATTCCCCCCCCCCCCCCCCCCCCCACCCACCCACCCACCCACCCCCTGCAGCTTGCGCCATCATCCACGTGTATTTTTGTTTATGTTGAGATCAGCTGCACGTAGCGGAGCATCGTAAAACACTTCATTCAAACTGGACAGAAACAAAATAAAACACACCTAAACCATCGTCTTTCCTCTTTCCAACAATCACCAAGTGTGCTTTGGTCGAACTAAACTGTAATTGCACCGAGTTTAGTGTGGAAAAACACAGAATCTACAGTTCTACTTAGATGCCATTGAAAATATTTGTATTCTAAATACTTCAGACCTGTTCGATATTGATAAATTTCAATTTCACATTTAAATTTGAATCATGTTGAGATGAGATGAGATGAGATGAGATGAGATGAGATAATCTTTTATTAGTCTCACAGCGGAGAATGTTAATAACAGAGGGTGATTTTATTCAAATTGCATTTCAGGTAATTGATCTTAAAAGCTCTCAGAAATGAACAGTAGCAAAACGAGCATATAGTCCTAATAAATCCAGACGTTTAAACTTACTTATTTAAAGCTGACTTTCAGTAAGTGCTTCAACTTAAAAGTAACTTATTGCTGTGTGTCACAATCATATCAGAGTTTCTATTGGCCCAGAGCTAACGTGGGTGGGAGTAATGGACACAATGTGCTGGTTTTATTGGTGTAAATGGTCCCCATCTGTAGATATGCACTTTTTAATACATTAATAATTTTTGATACAGCACAATTTTATAATTTATTGCAAATTATTTCCCAGACCCCCTGACAGAGTGCCACTGATCCCTGGGGATCCCCGGACCGGAGAATATTTTTAAAAGTTAGTTGTAATAATGTTTGATTTATATTTATCATATATTTGTTTTGAAAATCTTTGTGCCCCCAGTTAATGTTGTATTTTGTCAAACTTTTTTTTTAATTTTCTTTATCTCTCCTCTTTCTTCTTTAGCTACTTTATCTTATTTTTTATATATTTTATTATCGTATCGACACCTGCAGCAAAGCAAATTCCTTGTACTTGGTGAATGAAGTCTCATTCTGATACTGATATTGAAAAAGATGATGTAATGTTTTATATCTATAAGTCACATGACTGATAATGGTCTGTAGCTACAGTATATAAGGAAACCAGAAACAAGAGAGTCAGAGTCATGAAAACAAAAGCATAAATGTTGCAAGAACAATTTTGAAATTGAATTTCTGATCTTGATTTTTCTAAATGTATGCAAAATTAGGTAAATATCTTTATTAAGGGTTCTTTAATTTAACATATTCTTCAAAATATGAATAATTTATTGATGTTGTCCGACTTAATGCCATTAGTCTTTAACAAAAAGGCCTTAAATCATAAATTATGCCACTCTATTGGAGACGTCTTGTGAAATTACTCACACAGTGTTGTTGTTATATTTGTCTCCTCTTTACTCCCTTTATAAACACACACAGGAACTGGAATGTATGGCGCTCTTTGTCTAACTACCATGCAAAATCACCTGATTTATCTCGAGCACTTTCCGATGTCACACTGTCTGTGCTCGTGACAAAAGTGCCCCTTGTTGTGGCACACCATGATAACCAAACCCACCCTCACAGAGCTCACAGCGCCACATTTAAAACACGCTCTCTCAACCTTTTGTCCCCCGAAAAACAAAGAGCTGCACTTTCTCTTGGCAAATGATGCCTTAATTGTGCAAGTTAACAAGCTTGCTCTTTTTTTCCCATGAATAACAAAGAGTTTGGTCCCAGTTTGTTTCTTTTTGTTTGTTAATTTTTTTGTTTCTTTAACTCTTTTTCTATAGTGTGTTGTTGCACGCTTGTTGGACTGTTCCCATGCTGCCTCCATATTTCTCAAATTGTCTGCGGCTGCGGCGGCCGACGTGCTCTAACACGAGAAAAACTTAACAAAACAACAGAAGAAGACAAAGAGCAAGTGACTGAAATGATGGTCCACAGTGGGATATTCTGTACAGTATTCATTATGTTTTCATTTATTGTCGGAGATGTCTTTGACCCTGCTCTCGTTCCTTTAAAAACACTGCTTCTTTTATCACTCTATTCATTTTTGGCTCAAATATCTCAGTTCTAAATGGAGGTAGTGTTGAATGGGACATCGCCATGGATTTGCATAATCTGATGGCATTGCTGGTGAGCACATGGAGGGTTGTGCCAAGTGCAAAAAGGTGAAGCCCTCATCCCTTAGCAGGGGGCAGAGAAGACTGTGAAAAAGCCAATTTCATATCTGATACTTTCAGTGTAACGTCACTTTTTTTAGCATGCCTGGGCAAAATACAAAAAAACGTCTAGAAAATATTTCCTTTCTGCTCCTCATCAGACCAAATATTGTCTTTTTTGTGTCAGTTTCAGTGATGTGCTCTCACTCCCAGACAATCCAAAGGCATTGATATGTGTGCTGTTTTCTTTTCTCCTAACAGACTCCATTCATGTCTGTCTCTCTCCTTACAGTGCCCGTCTTTCTTCAGACATCGCTGGTGCCAAGGCAGTAGGATGGCTGCCTCTCTCTGATGGGAAACTGTTGCTCATGTGCTCTGGGTTGGCTGCCAAGTTTTGGCATTATTGGTAAGAGGAGGGGGGGGAGAGGAGGGAGGAGGAGGGGGAGGTGTACAGAAAGGGGGCCCTTTAAACCCTGTGAGATAGTGCTATCTGTTGTGGGAATGATCTTCATCCCTTTCCCCCCTTTTCCAAACACTCCCTCTATCTCTCACTGTTTCTCTCCCTCTCTTCTTCTGTCTCCCCCTCCCTCCCTCCCTCCTCTCCTCTGCTCTGTGTCTCCGTCTTTTCATGCTGGAGATCAGACGACCGTCCTGAGGTGAGCCGGCAGAGATCCGATGGAGGACTTTGATTACCAACCAGCCCTGACTGTTGGGTTTCTCACAGCGTCTTCTTTGGCTTCGCTCCCAAAGCTCGACCGTACCCCTCCTTCACACACACACACGGGCAACACAAACACACTACACCGGGGTAAAGGAAAGAGATTTGCTGTTGCACTCTCAGAAGCTTAGCTAACCGTCTAAGCCTGACTTTGGTGCTCATACGGGTGCAAAGATCAAAACAGGAGCTCTCAGACACTTAATGGGTGGGTCCCTCTTTGGGAGACAGCAGCCAACCGTTTGCACTTGTGACCCCTTAAAGGTAACAGTTCGACATTTTGGGAAATACTCTTAATTCACGACAGATGGATGAGAGGATTGATAGTCAGTAGGCTATACAGTTGTAGACGCTTAGCATAAAGACTGGAAGCAGGGGGCAACAGCTAGCTGTCCGAAGGTAACAAAAACTGCCTACCAGCACCTTTAATGCCCATTAATAAATCTTAATATCTCACTTATTTACAAAAAACAATGTGTAAAAATCATAATTGTTTTATGGGGGGGTTTTGTGTCAGACTATTTAAGTTGCTATTCCCAGCCAAGTAACAGACAGACACATAACATCCTGCAAATTATCACTTTTTTGTCGTTTTTGTACAGATTGAACGAACAAGATATAACCTATTAGATTGTGAGTTGGGTGCTTTCACAAGACAACATTTAGTCCTTTTTAATCGAACTCTGGTGCGGTTTGTTGAGCCCGTTGTACACGACCCTCAATAAATTATTTTCTTTTTGGTCCACTTTAATTTGTGCTCTGTGAAAACGAACCAGACTAAATATAAAATAAACCAAAAGTATAAATTTCACTCTGTTTCGGACTAGCCAACCTAGCACCTTAGAGGTGCTGGTAGGCAGATCTTGTGACTTTTGGATAGAGCCAGGCTAGCTGTTGCCCCTGCTTCCAGTCTTTGTGCTAAGCTAAGCCAATCAGTTGCTGGCTGTAGCTTCATATTTAATGGATAGAGAGTGATCTTCTCATCTAAGTCTTGACAAGAAAACAAATAAGCGTATTCCTCATAATGTCCAAAATATTCCTTTAAAATGAAGAGATGTGTCATCACGGGTTGTGGCCTCGGTGTGGACATGAGCAATGAGCCGTTTTCCTTCTCAGATTGTTTCATTTGAAGGATTTTAGAGGCCTGAAGTACCCAGTCTTTAAAAAGAAAAAAGTATAATTTGAAAAAGTATCGGAAAATAATAAACAGAGTTCTGCTTTTGCATCCCATTTATCATCACTGTTCAATATCTCCATCTTATTAAATCATAAATCTGTCTGAAAAACCTTCTTCTTAACACAGGAAAAAAAATCTGCAGGTACAGGGAGAAAATACTTGAAACAAACTGACTTACTTTGGGGAAAAAAGTAGAAATATCTCACGGCACTTGCAAATGTCATCTTGTTAAGACTGTAGGGACTCCAGTTACAAGCAAAAATGACTCGGTAAGGAGATGATTATTTCCAGTGACCCCTGAGATTAATGGTGGGGATCCTTTGGGTGAGAAAAAAACTGAAGCACAATATAGAGGAAACAATTTATTTATAATATTTCTAACAATGTTATAGAAATTAAAATGTTTACCTTTATCAGTTAAACAATTTAGCCAGTTATTTACATACTTTCAGTGTCTAATTTGTAAACTGTTACTGTGAAGTTGCATTGCAGAAATTAAGCTGTGTATGCTTTCTGTTTCCAGAGGAAGAAGAAGAATTTAGATCTTTTACCAAAATACCTACATAGCAATACTATACTATATAGTATAAAATACTCCAATACAGGTAAAAGTTCTCCATTCAAAATGTCACTTCAGTGAAAGTACTAAAGTGTTATCAGCAAAATGTGCTTAAAGTATCAAAAGTAAAATGCAGAATCAGTGTGTTTATTGTTATATATATTATATAATATTGTATTATTTGATTATTATTATTACTGGTGCATTTTAATGTTGTAGTTGGTCGAGGTGGAGCGAATTTTACATAGCCTACTGTTGAGTCACTTCATCCATAAAAATGCATCATATTTTATAAACTGATTATATGTTTTGTTTGTAAAATCTTAATCTGCAAAGTAACTAATAACTTCAACTGTCAGATAAATGTATGGAGTAAAATGTACAATATTTTCCCTCTGAAATTTAGTGCTTAAAATGGAAATACTCAAGTAAAAGTACAAGTACCTCAAAATTGTACTTGAGTAAATCTACTTAGTTACTTTCCACTTTCTTGCTACATATGAAACCAGATTAACAGTAAAGACTTATTTTCAGAAAATTATTCCACATAAAATAAACCATGTTGCACTTGCTAGAAACGTGTGAAAACATTATTTTATGGAGACCAATATTAATTTTTCATTAAATGTATTTTTTTTCCCCTTTTCTTTTCTTGAAAAGCCCCTTTAGATCCTGTAAGATTAGATCAACTTTATTGATCCCACACAGGGAAAGTCAGATGTTACTGCAGCAGCAGAAGTACAAGAACAGACACATAGATAACTTTTAAAAACTAGAACACAACATTATAAGCATCTGCTATATACAAATTAATTACAGATACTGACTACTATATACACTAACATGAACTGTATTGGGACCAAAGTAGTCACAAATAAGAAGTGCAAGTTGCAATAAATAATTAAATACAAAGATTCCAATAAAAGGAACGGTGGGTATTGATTGTCTTATGTCTGCAGATAGAAGTGCAGCTTTAAATACAGTTATTGCACTATAACAATTAATAAATAAATCAACCCAGAACAACTGTTTATTGTAAATGGATGCACAAGGCTTCTCAAAATAGTACAACTTATTTACCGTTTTGTTTTGATTAATTGATAAGAGTTATTTTACATCTATAATATACATAAATATGAGAGAACAATAATGTCTTAAACTTATTCCCATCGTCGTCCCTCTTTCCATACGCTGATAAAACTTGTTTTTATCCCCTCATAAACTTGCCCGACTTCAGTTCAGCTCATCACAGTTAAAGAGTGAACTGCGTTTTCCTTTGACATCCCAGTGATGAATAATTTCTCTAAAGATCGGATTGTTAATGTTCAGCATGTGATATTAATGCGAAAGACAAACATTCTCAAAGTGAAGCTTTACCACTGCGGCTCAGTTTACATGACAATAAATGGTTTGGAGTCCCTTTTTATCCGTGCTCATTTTATTATTATTCATGCGATGTGCTAAATCTTTCTCATCTGGCTGAACATGAGTCTTTTTTTTCCTGTGTTTAGAGTCAGGATTTAAACCAATATTGGAGCTGTAGGGATCCAAGTATTCCTTCAAAGCCTTTCCTCTTTTATCGCATTGTCACGTTTCCATCTGCGTGAACACTTGTCTTGCATTTCTTTCATTTGCTCTCTTGTTGCTTGTCTTTTTGGTCAGAGGCTGGTTAATGTGGGTTTATCCAACCATCCATGCGGTTAATGTGGGCTTATCCATGCATCTGTACCCATCCACCCAGAAAGGATTCTTCCATCCATCATATCTGTCCCTATACGTGTCAACAAACACATGAGGACACCTACAGCACACCTTGCTTGTTGGTGTCTTACAGTAAGGTAAGACATTATCGCCTAAGATGGCACCGGAGAGAGGTATGTGTAATGATTTCTTTGAAGGAAAACTGGGAGGTAAAAGTGTTTTCTTGAACTCCTCTCAGAGAGAAACTTGGATTTCATGGTGTTGATTATTTTTCTTCGCAATCACTCAAGGATAAAGCACAAGAGACGCAGAAGATTGCTCCCCTTTCAGATGCACCACAATGGGGCTCCTTGGTTTTTAAAAAAAAAGAAAAACAAAAAGGAGTTTTCTCCCCTGCTCCTTTTTTTTTAACTTCTCCTTTGTACAATCCAACACTATACGACTTACTTAAACAAAGACAGAAGGAGCCTGGAAGCAGTTTAATGCATTTATTGAAGCTCTGTGGTCACATATAGCAGACACAAGGTTGGCAAAAACAATTCTCTTTTGATCAGAGTAATTCCTTATTCAGTGGGAGCAAAAGAGCTCTTTCTATCAGTAACTTCACCAATATGGCTTTCCTCTATAGAGAGTGAGGGAAAGATCTCACTGATGTAATGTAATGCTGCACTTAGATTCAGTGTTTGAATGAAGAAACAACACATTTTACATATAAACAAGTGCCACATTTTAGCCTGGGTTGGCTCCGTCTTCCCTGCATAACGTCCCTCTTTACTCCTGATGAATAGTCAACCTCATTTCCCTAAACAGATGGAAATAGTCAAACTTGGCTAAAGTTCAGAAGGAAGACATTAACTTTTATCTTGTTTGGGCATTATAACTCTTTAAGGGTCCTAGAAATGGAACTTTTCTTTCCAAATACATCACTTCTGTTTCCTTTATTATGGAACTGTGTACCTTTTCTTGTATGCAAATCTTTATTTTCCATTATTAGTTCCAGAACTGTTTTTGTATTCAATCACAGATTTGAATGTTAAGGAAGGGGGAGTGTTGGGTGAGTCAATGGTTTTGTTAACTGCAGGTTTGTTTAAGTCCGGAGCGGGTGGCCCAGTGGGAGTCAGGCTCATGTCTGCCTCCTGGAAACCTGCTGTGACACCCAGTAAACCCATTAAACCCACAGATCATCTGTGTGGACTAGACTAGTGGTAGATAGTACACAAATACAGTAGTGAGCCTTTTGGAGCTTTTCATAGTTTGAGCCCAGTCAGCCTTGTTGTCCAAATGATTCACTTTACCATCAAAAACAAGTACAGTCCTGATTTACTTTTATTTCATTAAAAAGATATCTAAGTTCTTGTTTAGATGTTAGTTTGTTTCTGTATATTTCTCATCAATAATTTGTAGGCCAAAATCAAGTTGCACTTGGAAATCTCTCTCTCTCTCTCTCTCTCTCTCTCTATCTATCTATCTATCTATCTCCCTCTCTCTCTCTCTATATATATATATATATATATATATATATATCCCTCTCTCTCTCTCTCCCTCTCTCTCTCTCTCTATTTATCTCTCTCTCTATCTCTCTCTCTCTCTCTTTCAATCTCTCTCTCTCTCTTCCTCTCTCTCTCTCTCTCTCTTTCTCTCTCTCTCCCTCCCTCTCTCTCTCTCTCCCTCTCTTTCTCTCTCTCTCTCTCTCTCTCTCTCTCTCTCTCTCTCTCTCTTTCTCTTCTCATTATTATCTTTATTCCTCCTCTTGTTATTTTGGAGATCTGTGGATTTTTATGCACTATAGAGCGTCACAATAAACTGAGAAGGAAGACATTAACTTTTATCTTGTTTTGGCATTATAACTCTTTGAGGTCCTAGAAATGCAACTTTTCTTTCCAAACACATCACTTCTGTTTCCTTTATTATGGAACTGCGTGCCTTGTATGAAAATCTATATATTCCATTATGATTAATGATCACAAAACAGGCTGGATTTTTAGTCAGAAATATTTATTCACAACATGTACAAAGATCTATTTCCCATCATTCACAAATATATAAATAAAGGAGATCTGTGGATTTTTACCCACTATAGAGCGTCACAATAAACTGAGTGTAAATGATCACAAACAGGCTGAACTAGAATTAGAATTAGAATTAGAATTAGAATTAGAATTAGAATTAGAATTAGAATTAGAATTAGAATTAGAACATCTTTCACAAAGTTGCACTTGGAAATATTTCTCTCTCTCTCTCTCTCTCTCTCTCTCTCTCTCTCTCTCTCTTCTCATCCTTGATTTTGCTTTTGTCGGTACTTTATTCCTCCAGGAAGGTAACAGAATTGTAATTTCTTGTTATTTTGGAGATATTTTTACACTAGTGCGTCAGATAAACGATAGTATAAATGATCACAAAACAGGCTGAATTTTTAGTCAGAAATATTTATTCACAAGATGTACTGTACAAGATCTATTTCCATCATTCACAAAAATATATAAATAAAATCAAATAGCAACAACTATTTACATTGCGTGTTGCGCACTGTGCAAACTAAACGTGTTGGCGTGCGTGTGACCGATGAAGTTGAAGTAGTGGTGATCGAGTCCCTGCACCTGTGACAGGTATCCACCGTGCTGCTGCTGTGTGTGTGTGTGCGCAGAGAGAGGAGGCATGGTTGATGGGTAGGAGATGGTCGGGCTGCGGGTCGAGCCGTGCCAGGAGAAGTGTCCAGGTGGACTCTGCTGGAACAGGGAGTCAGACGGACTGTGGTGGCTTTGGTGCTCCGGAGAGGAGGAGTGCAGCTGGCTGAGGTAGTCACACGGTTCTGGCATCGAGCAGCCCACAGAGCCGAACACAGGCTCGGTGATCACACGAGATTTAGACTGCAAGAAGGCGAGGATCCGCGCGTACTTGATGTCTTTGGTTTCAGCCCTGTCCTCTGTGGTCAGGTAGTGCACCAGGTTCTTCATGCACTCGTGGTATCCGTAGTGGAAGTAGTTTGCAAACTCAGCCAGCAGTTCACCTGGAATGAATCAAAAGCAAGCAGCGATTAGAGTCAGAGACAGATGAGAGTTGACTATTTTAATCTATTTTCCTTTCCTATATTGGTCTTAACGCTCTTATTATTTTAATGTCCTGTTGGTTTTAAGTTGATCTTAGTGTTTTATTGTGTTGTTTTTATGTTTTTGTGAATAATTGTACAGCACTTTGGTCAACTTTTGTTGTTTTTAAATGTGCTTTATAAATAAATTTGGATTGGATTGGATAAGAGATGATAAACAAGTCTGACGCACAGTAGTTTTTGTGCGTAAAGCTTGACTTCCAACAATAAATGTATCTTCATACACTCGTGGTATCCATAGTGGAAGTAGTTTGCAAACTCAGCCAGCAGTTCACCTGGAATGAATGAATCAAAAGCAAGCAGCTATTACATTACCACCCCCTGCAGATGAGAGTTGACTATTTTAATCCTTTTTCCTTTCCTATTATGATTATATGTTTTGTTTGTAAAGTCTTATTCTGCAAAGTAACTAGTAACTTCAACTGTCAGATAAATGTAGTGGAGTAAAAAGTACAATGTTTTCCCTCTGAAATTTAGTGCTTGAAATGGAAATACTCAAGTAAAAGTACAAGTACCTCAAAATTGTACTTGAGTAAATCTACTTAGTTACTTTCCACTTTCTTGCTACATGTGAAACCAGATTAACAGTAAAGACTTATTTTCAGAAAATTATTCCACATAAAATAAACCATGTTGCCCTTGCTAGAAACGTGTGAAAACATTATTTTATGGAGACCAATATTAATTTTGCATTAAATGTATTTAATTTATTTTTCCTTTTCTTTTCTTGAAAAGAAAACGTTCTTTATATTTTAATGTCCTGTTGGTTTTTAAGTTGGTCTTCGTGTTTTATTTTGTTGTTTTTATGTTTTTATGTATAATTGTACAGCACTTTGGTCAACTTTTGTTGTTTTTTAAATGTGCTTTATAAATAAATTTGGATTGGATTGGATAAGAAATGATAAACAAGTTTGACGCACAGTAGTTTTTGTGCGTAAAGCTGGACTTGCAACACAAATTTATACATATAAGTTTGGTAAAACTAAAAAGTACATAAATACACAAATAACTCAGAGTTGTACCTAATTGGCAAGATACATAAAAGAGCACATAGTGCATAAGATAAAAACGAATAAAAGAATATAAAAGTATGAGTTAAAAGAAAAAAAATTAAAAGGATAATAAAAACAATCAAAAGACAAGTGAAGTGCAGCATTTGATCAATTAAGAAAAGCGTCTGAGAACAGTTTTTGGTCTTGAGTCTAGATGGCCACTGTTGGTGCATCTTTGATCTAATCTGGAAGTTTGTTCCACAGTTGAGCAGCTAAAAGCAGCCTCACCATGTTTCCTTCTCACCTTGGGTACTACTAATACATGTTTTCCCAGTGACCTTAGAGGTCTAGTAGGTGTGTACTGCTGAAGCATATCTGAGAGGTAATTTGGAACTACCCCCTTTAGTGATTTGTAAATAAGCAGTAGTGTTTTAAAGACAATTCTGTGACTTACTGGGAGCCAGTGCAGGAAGAAATGATAAACAAGTTTGAAGCGAGAGTAGTTTTTGGTGCGTAAAGCTGGACTTGCAACAACAAATATGTACATATAAGTTAGGTAAAACTAAAAAGTAAATAAATGTACAAATAACTCAGAGTTTTACCGAATTGGAACTGTAGAAGTTTCCATACAGTCTATTAACAGAAATGTGGGATCTGGGTGCGTAAAGTGTTGGAGCTCCGTGGAAAGTTGACTCACCTTTTTCTCTTCCTCGGGGGAAATCCGCTGAGTGGAGAGCTCTCAGGTACTGGACTGTCATTTCCAAGATTTCAGCTTTTTCCAGTTTTCCAGAGTTCTACCAAATATAAAAAAATCCAATTTTAGAAAATGTTTGACCACACATATTACATTGTTAAACATTGGCTGAGAAACGTTTTCTTGCTTAAGTATCAATATTGTAAAGTGGATAAAATATCTCTGACAGAAAATATATATATAACAAATTGTACAATACCTGTTTTGCCAGAGCCATTGGTACAGTTTTTCCTAATTCATTAAGGCAGCGATTGATGCGGTCCCTTCTTCGTTTCTCAATGACTTTGTGAGAGATGGGAGTTCTCTGTGAAAACATGGAGAGAGAGGCAACATGAGCACAAACACAGATCATATGATACACCTTATTTACAGAAATACGAACATAAAACAGCCAGGAAGGTGTGAATAAAAAGAAAATGCAGCGACGAAATAGAAAATATAATGAAATATATTGGAAAGTTGATGGTGAGATGTATAGAATAACTCCAGGAGAGTTGCGCGCGCGCTGTGCTGCTCCAGAGCGCGCGGCGAACACCTGCGCGCTCCGAGCAGATTCCATAACTCTGACGTCTTATTACAAAGGTTTGAAACCTCTTTTAGCAAATTTAGCAAAGCATAAATGTTTTTTAACCCAATCAATTCCAATCTAATATCCCATAACTGTCAGATTGTACACCAAAAAGCGCGCCATAGTTATCCTATAACGCGCGCAACAGACAGAGATGGTGTTGGACAATAGATTCCACCTCCATTAGCATGAAAATTACTCCAAGTTGTGGTCAAACTATATTCGATGTAAATACTGAAATGCAAAATTCCATAAAGGGACTCAAAAGTGTTAAAAAGTGTTGCCAAAATAGTTCAGTCCTGGTAATAGCAGAGCAGAGCGCATGAAGAGCGCGTACCTTTCTGTCTTTCATTTTAGATGCCATCGACGAATGTCTGACAAATCTTCTTGAAAAATCAGTTCAGCTGGAAAGTAGTGTTGCTCTGGCAGTAGATGAAGCAGAACTGAGGTTTGAGGATGGAAAAGATGGTCCTTATAAAGGGGATCATCCAAAGGGACTCTGGCATTCATGGTTGTAAATTATTCCATTGGAGGGATTATAGAGCCATGCATTTGTTGGGTAAAATGTGTGCGTTTAGGATCAGTTAAAGAAATAGTAAAAAAATCTAAAGCCATGGGCTAGCAGGGGGGCAAACTTTGCTTTTGTTAATCCACGTGGCTGTTTGAAAAGACACGTGATTACTTTTGGAATATTATTTGCATAGTAACAAACCCAGGCGGGAAATAAGAAGTGAGCGCACTGAAAACAAAAACCCTCTTTTCTTCCATCTCCAAACTCGCGTTTCTCACACGATCGCCTGTTTACAAATCCCCAGCAAGCGATCTTAACTCTCATGGTCCGAGTTTTAAAGGCCTGTCCAGTGTCATTAGAGTAATTAAGTAAGCCTTTAATAGGCTGTTCCGCCAAGTTCAGGGGAGACCTTTTGGAGACGGAGTCCCCCCCGTTTGTTCTCGGCGTTTCTCACACGACTTGCTGACACGTCCATCTTTTATGAGAGATGGCAAGCTTTTTGTTTACATTCTTTATTTTTTTTTTGTTGGGAGTCCTCGGCAGGTGTGTGATTAGCCCTGGCACACGAGCGCGTCGTCTGCGTCAGAGCGAGCGTCTCCAAGCAGCAGCCTCTCTGGCACACGAGGGTTTATACCCACCACTGGAGACTCTTTGGAGAGGCTCAATTTGTATCCTATTATCCTATAAGAAAAAATGTCTATTCAAGTAGAATGAATAGTTTTCATTGGGCCTAAATTTTAATAATGCTGTGTGAAAGAGAGGGTGAGAAATAAAGAAAGAATGCAGCTGGTGTTGAACGCGCACCTGCAAGATGGGTAGCCTTGGAGACCTCTATTCATTTGCCTAATTTCGGTCAACTTAACAAACTTTGGGAGAAATTATACTGCCATTGTTATGAGGGGTGAAGCTTTCTGATCGAATTAACAGCATGTTTTGATCCGGTAAATGTCATTATAGAAAGAAAGAAACAATCGCGTTTAAAGGGGCTCTGGGTATAATGCGCCAAGTGGAGACGCCAAAGCGCAAACTTGCACAAAGGGGTGCTAGTATAAATGCCACAGGGGGACTTTTGTACCCTCACATTGCTCAAGTTTTTACCCCCCCAAACAAAGGGCATTATTTTATACTTGAATACATTTCATACAATACAATTGGCTGTTTTTTCTTCAAACATATTTTCACAGCAAGGTTTTAACAACAGGTTTATTGTGTGCGCCTCCTTCACACATTCAAACAAGCTCTCATGCGCCAAAACTGTTTCTCTCTGATTCTTTTTTTTTTTTTTTGTCACTGTTTTAATCTCGAAACTTTCACCGTGCTTGGATATATTTGATCCTGTGAGCGTTTGTCGAAGAATAAAAAGCAAGAAAAGGCTCACAAGACATCTGAAGTGTTTGGAGAGTTTTTTCAGAGCACCATGGAGAGAAAAGCGCGAGCGAGCTGCACGAGGGCATAAAATCCAATTACTTCACTGTGTGCAGTTTTAACACTTTTTATGTGTTTGTTCTTTGGGGACTTGTGTGCTGATGCTTTTTTTAAACAAACTGAATTAAACACTGGAAGTTTTTGCTGACCGACTCTTTAAGTGTTGCGTCAGAACGAGGCCAAATGATGCGTCAGGATTTATTGTACTATACTGTGATGTGAAAACATGTATTTCTGTGTTCAAATATTTAGTTGATATACAAAGCTGCAGGGATGCATGCAGGCAATCTGCATGGAAAAAAAAAATATCAACAACAGAAAATAAGAGTACAGAAGCTTGAATGAACATAATCCCAATAATGGAGAATAAATAATAATAAAAAAGAATTAATGGGCAACACAGAGAGGTCATAAAGTGCCATATTTCCTGGCTGACAAAAATCAGATTTTTTTTTATTTATTTTGTATATATTCACATTTATAGGTTCCTCCGAGTAAAATACTACAAGCCACTATATAGCCACATTTTTACTATTTTTATCTTTTGGCAACCACAAATGTGCCATTATTGATATGATTTAAAATAATTTGAGAGTAGTTGTTTTAAGAGCAACATTATTGCTTATATACTGTATACATAATAATATTACATTAGGCCTACTGCTCGAATTGGACTGAGTTTTTCAGAATGGTTGCAATCTTTGTGCATGTGTAGGACAAACTAGTATTTGCATTATTTATACATTTGTATTATATATCTTGATTGCATTGATCTAATCAGCCCTTATAGACACTAATGTGCATTATGGTACAGTAGAATATTTAATAGCATAATGAGTCACTGCTGTATACTCAACCTATTAATTAAGAGGTATTAATTTTAATGAAAATAACTACAATAATGTATAGGTTATTAAAGGATGCAGCATAACTACAAAAAAAGCACGTTAGTGACAATATGATGTAACAGGAAATACATGAGCTGTAAGGATTAGGCTTCACTGATATGAGACCATAGAAATACTGTGAGCATTATGTTTCCTGCAGATAGATCTGCTGGCCACAGCTCCTGAGTTGACTGGTATATGAATCCATTTTACTTTCAATTTTGGCATTTTTGACACACTATTCACTCTCTGTTACACATTCAGACTGGTCCTGTTATTAGTGCATGCATGTCAATGTAGGTCTTTATGGAAAATATCTTGTATGCAAATACAAACACAGCAGTCAGTTTAACTTAATAATGTTTAGCCATTTTCCATGCAGCCCAGAGCAAGAAAAATAAACATATAATAAATATTAACATTCATTAAAGTTGCAAATTAACTGAAATTAATCAAGTGAGTACAGTGAGATCTGCTTGAACATGAAACCAGGACTGTTGTACACAGCAGACCACTAGATTACCTTTATATTTTGCAAATATTTGCAGTACTAAAAGAATATACTGTATTTTTAAAACATATTGTAAATGTATAAATTGCTGCAGTTTTGGCCAAATCATGCAGCTTTTGCTTGTTCTGCATGAAAAAAAACAAAAAAACAAAAACGTATTAGCTGATGTAATAGTCAATTGCAAGCACACATCTATTTTGAATCTCCAGTGGTATCATTATAACGTCAGCACACCAGCCTGTTACAGGAAAACATATACAAGCCTCCAGCCAAGCCTAATGTGTGACAGCAGCTCAGTGTGGACTCTGCGTGTGTGTGTGTGTTGTCAGGCGCTGCGCTCTGACCCGTGGTGACCTCTGAGGGTCCCGGACACACAATCCTTTGGCTTGGTGCGCCACCCTCCGCCTGAACTGCAGCAGTTCACACGGCCCCCATTGAGCTCTGAGTTCAGACTGCATGCTTCAGCAGCTATACCGGCCCCTTTGAAAGACAAACACAGCAGCAACAGAGGCTGAAGATTTACTCATTAAAGCTTGTAAACATGGGAGCACTCCTCTCCTCACAAAACACATAGTAATTTCATAGTTTCATAGTGTCCAGAAGGTTAAATTATCTTTACAGGAACATGACAGTGATTTTTGTAGCTTCGGAAATGAAAAAAGGAACAATATAAACTCACATTTTTTTAGAATAATGATTTACAATATGAAGCTATTATTAAAACTCACTGACTCATGATAAACTAATGTCTAGCAGGGCTATTTGCAATATTTAAAAGTGTCTGAAGTGTTTAAATGCTTTAAAAGTGTGTTTATATATAACAGCTCTATTATCCTCTCTTATTAAAGTGAGAAACTGCTCCCTCCGGTGGTACGTTCTGGATACTTCAGTGGCCTGTTCACAGGAAGATATTTATATTAAGCTACTGAGACTTGTTATAGTTTTATGCAAACATATTTCAGCAAACTGTTACCTCCCTTAAATGCTATAAACTAAAGTAATCATATTATTAATGATACAGGAATATTTATGAAGATATTAGAGCATGAGTCTGAGTGTCAGACAACCAAAGTATCTCTTATCAGGGAAAATCAATTCAGTAATATCATAAATTATAGATTAAATAAATCATATAACTCACAATCAAGTGTTTTACTAATACTGTAATTATAAGAGATTACATAGATACAATAATACTGGTCACAAGCTCACAATTATCTTGGTCTAAATCCAGACAAGACTTTAGATCCGCAATGTGTAACCAATGATTTTCCTGACAATTAAGTAGGGATGCATGGAGAAGGGAAGAGCCAATATAGTAAAACTAGTATACAACTTTATTGACAACTTTAACATGTTTGTCTCAGCATAAAGTTGTTCTATATAATGAAAAAATCTAAAGTGTGGTTCAGTGGTGGAATATCAGATCCCTTAATTAAGTTGAAGTAGCAACACGTCAATGTAAAAAATACTGTAAAGGTCCTACATTAAAACAATACTGAAGTAAATGTACACAGGTGTAGGCCTATTTAGAATAACACAGTAAAAGTTCTCATTATTCAAAGTAGCACCTTTCAGAGTGTTCTTGTGTTATATAATTGGATTATAGATGAATAGAAGCAGCATTTAGCTGGGATTTTAGAAATACGGAGGTCAAGTTTCTAAAAAATGTCACTTAGCCTATTTAATTTATTATATTTTCTGCAAGTTTTTTATTGAGCTTATCTTATAACCTCACCACCAAATAAAGAAAAGTAAAGTCTAACTAGAATGACTGTCTCGGTATTTTGTCTCCATTTTCCTTATCATAAGTAACTGATCACAGAGTTCCAGGAAATAAAAAAAAAATCCCTCTCTTTGCTGCCAGGAGTCAAATTCTGATGAAGAAATACTGAATCCTTTATTCATTTTGTTGGCCTAAAGATAATCAAATTCAAAAGTACTTAGTCATAAAATACTGGAATCAGCCTGAGTGCTGTAATACCCACCATGTGTACGTTTTTAATTGAAGAATATAACTAGATTAAAGAAGAAGAAAAAAAGGAAAAGGAGACGACCTCAGCTATACCGCCCTGCCGGGTTGTTTAATCTTGAACAAAGTATCATATTATCCTCTA
Organism: Sebastes umbrosus; assembly: GCF_015220745.1. Classification (NCBI taxonomy): domain Eukaryota; kingdom Metazoa; phylum Chordata; class Actinopteri; order Perciformes; family Sebastidae; genus Sebastes; species Sebastes umbrosus. The sequence continues at coordinate 15,238,611 of NC_051271.1, forward strand.
GTCAAATAAATAGTGGAGTAAAAAATACTTCATCTGAAATGTAGTGGCATAATGTAGCATAAAATATCAATACTAAAGTAAAGTGCACATATCTTAAAATTGCACTTAAATACATTACTTATATTACTAAATGTAGCCCACTTTGTTGTAAAGACTGAACACCTGTGGTCATCTTTAGACTCATCAAACCCAAACCAACATAACCAAAATTATACTGTCTTTCTTTTTTTTCTCATTGTCATGTGACATGTGGACATATGTTTCTTTTTCCATTTTATCTTGGTGCTGTAATGCTTTAATCAGAGGCTGCAGGCCAGGAAACAGGGACCTTTATGACCTCTCTGTGTTGCCCATTACTTCCTTTTTATTATTATTTATTATGTTCATTCAAGCTTCTGTACTCTTATTTTCTGTTGTTGATTTTTATTTCTTATCATGCAGATTGCCTACATGCGTCTCTGCAGCTTTGTAAATCACTACTCCTTATGTTGAACTTGCATTAATTTGACTGTATGCTATTAATAGTTTATTAATCAGAGTATATGAAAATGAGTGTCAAGTTTTCAGTTGTGAAAGAGGCACTCAGTTCCTTTAACTGTGCTTGCACAACAATGACAAATACTCCATCACAAGTAAAATTACATTTTTATTTAATTCAAAATCCTACTGAAGTAAAAGTGTAGAGGTAGCTATGGTATCAAGAAGTGTCAAAAGTAAAATTACTCATCGTGCAGAAAAGCAGCCCCTGTGACTGATGTATTTGTGACATTATTATAATTAATACTGATGCATCAGCAATTAATAGCATTTTACTGTCGTAGCTGGTCGAGATTTAGCCAGTTTTAACTTCTTTATATACAGTCAGGCAGCTGTGGTGGAAAGTAACTAAGTACATTTACTCAAGTACTGTACTTGGGTACAATTTTACTTGTATGTTACTGGAGTAATTCCATTTCCTGGTTCTTTATATTCCACTACATTTATTTTATAACTTAAATTACTAGTTACTTTTTAGATTCAGATTAATAGTACAAAATATAATCAACAAATTAATTATAGTGTATTATTATAGGTTCAACTTATTGATCGGGGGGAGGGGGTCAGTTCACAATCTAGCCTACCCAGCAGTATGTAAAGTAAATAAAATCTGCTGCCCCTTTACCAGCTGCAACATTAAAGTCATGTACACATTAATGCATAAATAATTTTAATCCAATTATGTAATATACATTATTCTGAAATGGATCATTCTGAAAAAATATGCAATAATGCTTATTTTAACTATTTTAACTATATTTTTGAGCACTTCTATCTCTAACAGTACAAATGCCCCTATCCTATAAAGATACATCTGGCTATAATTGGATCCAAAATACCTTTTTAAAGCAAGTGAAAAATCCACCTGTGTTTTAATTTTAAAAAATAAACTGTCAAAAGAAATGACTGTATCTTGAAAAATGAAGGTGTGTTGCTGTATTAGAATTATGAAAAACTAAACTTTATTTTAGAAAATATTTGAAACAAATTGATTTGCATTGGAAACTGGCTGAAATATTCTTACTGCACTGGGTGATTTGTGATATTTGTTTTTGTTTAAGTGGTAGTAGCCTACTAGTAGCCTAGTAGTATAGTTGAAAATAGCCTACATTATTCCCTCCTGGAATGTAGTGTAGTAGGCCTTGCAGTACAGAGTATATAAAATGGAAATACTCAAGTGAAGTACAAGTACCTTAAAGTTTCAAGTTTCTTTATTTATCATTATGCACAACAATTACAACAAAGCAGTCATTGGCAGTGAAAATCTTGGCCCTCAGGTTCCCTTCAAGAATGCTCATTAAATATGTATATAAATAGTCACACAAAAAATCACACAAGTACACATAAAATAGTGCCTGTTAAAATAAATATAAACATAAATAAATATAAAATAAGTAATCTAAATTTGTAGTAGACAGTCCGTTTCAAATGGATAAACTGCATGTAAACAGGCATGTAGTATATATATATATATATATACTGTATATCTACATACATATATATACATATATATGTATGTAGATATACAGTATATACTGTATATGTATATATATACATATATATATGTATGTATGTGTATATATACATATATATATATATAAAAAATGTATATGTGTGTGTACAGTATACACATATATATATATCTGTGTGTGTGTATATATATACATGTGTGTGTGTGTGTGTATACATATGTGTATATGTGTGTATATGTGTGTGTATGGCTATATGTGTATATATACTGTATGTGAAGGTGTATATGTGTATGTATGTATATATTTATATGTAATGGACTTACATTTATATAGTGCTTTTCTAGTTTTCTGACCACTCAAAGCGCTTTATACGTGATTATATGTGCTTATATATATATACACACACACATATATGTATATATATACACATATATATATATATATATACATATGTATGCATATATATACACACAGAGGAGTACAGTAATGTAGTATGTATATGTTTATGCATGAGAAGACGTGTACTTCATTGTAGCACTGGAGTACATGTACTTGTAACTTTCTACCTAAAGTAACTTCTCCACTGCTCTAATTACAGGATGACAGTTTTTTTTTTGTCACACCCTACTGACCAATCACAGCGCGCCTCTCAAACTTTGGGCAGCTCAACATGAGAGGCGGCTCCTGATTGGCTGAGAGCTCACCAGCTGAGCGGACCGTTGCCGCTGCTGTTGCTTCCTCAAGAATCAGGATCATCAAGTCTCCGGATCTGCTGCTGCTGCTGCTGCTGCTTCACACAGGTCGGTGCTAACACATTTCACACCTTTCTGCGTCAAATATCCACCCCTTACATTAGCGGCCCACCAGCTCATTATGACCTTCATGTTACTGACAGAGGTTTGTGTTGAAAACGTGATGCTCTCAGGAGCTATCTTCGCTTATTGTTGCTCTAAAATAGACACACAGTCGAGCCACGTTGTGTATCTCTTCTCCTCCATCGTGTCTCTTCATTTCCGTTTATCTCATGACACATGGACAGCATGTTCACTCAGCATGATGTCTGTAATCAGAATAACGTGTTCATCTCTCATATCTGTCTATTATCTCTGAGAAAACTCCACGTCTGAAGCTAATCCTCTGCAATAACAACAGATAATACAGATATATATATATATATATATAGCTTTTCTGATCACACATTGGGTATGAACATTTTATTTTTTGCTTAATCTCTGTGTCACCTACTTTGTGTGTAATTCCCCTGCACACTGATGCCATTGTTAGTTAATAACATAAGATTACAAGGAGAGTAAAGGAGGAACAATGTCACCATTATCATCTGTGTGTGACCTGCTAACCTCAAACACTAGTCCTCATTAGCACACTGAGCAGAGGAGGAGACTGTGGGTGGTTTTTCCAGGTTTTTAGACACACCCAGGCATCTGACATCAGATTATTATTGACAAACTTGTTTGAGTTGTAAAATGAGTCACACAGTGAACATGCAGTTGGGATTAGGCAATGTTGCATTATCATTATGAAGTGTTGTTGTTTAGGGTTCGGCAATATTTTTTAATATTATATTGATATTGTGATATGAGACTATATATATTGTCTTAGAGTTTGGATATGTTAATATTGTCTTTTCCTGGTTTTAAAGCCTGCCTCGCAGTAAAGTGATTTTTAGGGCTGTTCAGTATTTAATCACAAATTAATCATAACATTTTTTTTGTTTGTTCAAAATGTACCTTAAAAAAGTGAGATTTGTCAAGTATTTAATATTCTTATCAACATGGGCGTGGGCAAATATGTTTGCTTGATGCAAATGTATGTATATATTTATTATTTGAAATGAATTGACAACACAAAACAATGACAAATATTATCCAGAAACCCTCACAGGTACTGCATTTAGCATAAATACATATGCTCAAATCAAAAACATTAGTTTGGAGTGTTATTTAACCTCCTTCGCAACAAGCTAGTATGACATGGTTGTTACCAATGGTTTCTTTAGGTTTTTCTAGTTTCATATTATATCAGTATCTTCCCTCTATCTTTAAAACTGAGCCGGCTACAACGATCAATTTCGTTAATGCGTTATAGAAATTAGTGGCGTTATCACGTTAACTTTGACAGCCCTAATTTAAACATAAAGCTCAAAGAAAACGTTTCTTTTCTCATTCAAGGACTTCATTTTCTTGTAGACATTACTACTAGTATTTTCTGCTCTGAATGATTCACATGATTCAATTATCTTTATACATAACACATATCTAATGAAGTTTATAGACCACTGTTAACCCTTAAAGGCTTCCTCACTGTAAAGTGACAGTGTCATTTTTAGGGCTGTTCAATATTTAATCACAAATTAATCACACATTTTTTGTTTGTTCAAAATGTACCTTTTAAAGGGAGATTTGTCAAGTATTTAATACTCGTATAAACATGGGAGTGGGCAAATATGTTTGCTTGATGCACATGTATGTATGTATGTATATATTTATTATTGTAAATCAATTAACTACACAAAACAATGACAAATACTATCCAGAAACCCTCACAGGTACTGCATTTAGCATAAACAAATATGCTCAATCATAACATATTCCATATACCAAGTACTTCCTTTATTATTATACTGTATATTATTTGTAAATACACTATTACTTTTATTTTATTATTATTGTTTGCTACTTAACTTACTGTTTTCTTAATGGAGCTTCCCAGCAAAAAGTGTTTCACACGATTGTACTTGTATAACCGGTGTGACAATAAACGTCTTGAATCTTGAACATGGCACACTCAAGCCCAACAGGCAACAACGGCTGTCAGTGTGCTGACTTGACTATGACTTGCCCCAAAGTGCATGTGATCATCATAAAGTGGGCATGTCTGTAAAGGGGAGACTCGTGGGTACCCATAGAACCCATTTTCATTCACATATCTTGAGGTCAGAGGTCAAGGGACCCCTTTTGAAAATGGCCTCGCCAGTTTTTCCTTGCTTAACTTTAGCGTAAGTTATTTTTTAACCTCCTTCGTGACAAGCTAGTATGACATGGTTGGTACTAATTGATTCCTTAGGTGTTTTAGTTTCATATGATCTAGAATAGTGGCTGGGCCCAGCGGCAGGCTATCGGATTTCTAAGAGGTTAATTAAATTAAATTCTCACACTGGAAGTGACAGATGCAGGTCAGACACGTGTTGCATTGTTTACAGGTTTTGGGAGACCTAACCTGCTGTAAATTGAAGTGTAGGATGTTGAAGCAGATCACAACTGAACAGTTACATCAGGAGGCGTTTTTATGGCAAACATCCTCTAACAGGAATCTGTGGTATGTGGCTGGAGGTGGTGTTATGCTCTTTTTCTGTGCCGTCACATGAGCAGTTACACTACAGACATGGGGTGATCGTAAAGTGACCGTGCAGTCTCCAGCATGTGTTTTTTTGCCCTTGAGCACAGGAGAAGCTTTCATTACAGCAAACAGAGAGGGACACTATGTGTTTTTTGTGGTTCAGGAGCGGATCTGCCGCACTGTCGTCACTCTGCGTTGGTCATTTGAGAATACCAGTATCAGTCTGTTTTGGGGTCGATAGACCATGCATACCTCTAGGTTGACTGATGTTTAGACAACAGTCATTAGCGGCTTGAGGCGTGACGTGAGACCTTCTCTAAAGCAGGGCAGGATTTATAAATGTCACCTCAACTGACTTCATCTGACGTCACTAACTGACAAGAGTGAATTCAAATACGATCATGTGAGAGCAGCAAAGTTGAGGATCTGGTTTAACGAACCAACCGCAAATTATCATGCGTCTTCATGGAGCGTTAGGAGAAGAGAGAATTACTGTGAATGATGTTTCTCTCAGAGGATTTTTCAATGGAACTAATCGGAAAATATCAGTCAGTTAAAAGAAATCATCCCATTCTGGGAAAATAAGATGCAGTCATTCACCCCAGAGGATGATGACGGAAAGCTGGCTTCATATCTCGAACCATTTTGAGCTCATTCAGTCGACAGTGTAGTCCTGCTTTATACTGCTTTAATTGAGCGTAATGTCTGTTCAAGTGCTGATAGTTCACTATAATAACAGCGGGGTCTGCAACTAACCATTATTTTCATTGTCGATTAATCTGTTGATTATTTTCTTGATTAGTCTATTAGTTGTGTGGTCTATAAAATGTCAGAAAATGGTGAAAAATGTTGATTAGTGCGTCATCAAATGTCTTGTTTTGTCCACAACTCAAAGATATTCAGTTTACTGTCATAGAGGAGTAAAGAAACCAGAAACTATTCACATTTAAGAAGCTGGAATCAGAGAGTTTAGACTTTTTTTTCGTTAAAAATACTCAAACCGAATAATTGATAATCAAAATAGTTGGCGTTTCATTTAATAGTTGATAATTAATTGATTAATCATTGAAGCTCTAGACCAAAAGTACCTTCTTTTCATCTAGCATGGCTACTGAAAAACTATTAATCGATTAACAATCAGCAGAATAACAATCTTTTATTTATTATTATTCAAGCAAACATTCCCTCCATTGTGAGGATTTGCTGCTGCTTTTCTTTGTATTTGTTGATAGTAAACTGAATATTTGGAGTTTTGGACGGTTGGTCAGACAAATAAGACGTCATACTTGTTTTAAGCTACTGTGATTCTGACAGTTTATAGACAAAATGACTAAACAATTAATAAAGAAAGCAATCATCAGATTTATCTGTGATGAAAATTATCGTTCCAGTTTAGTTGACATTAGCAGAGGAACTTAAATAAAAGTGAAAAAACTAGCAGTAGGCATTAGTGTGCTCCTTTTTTATTTAAAGTCACTAAAATTGTCATAAGTGGAAGAGCAAATGACTTAACGGGATTTATGCTCGCCGTAGTGTCCCCGGCGCGAGGATGTGCGAGCCAAAAATGGCATCATCAAGTATTGTGCGTAAAGCGTGATGGCTCCGCAAGCTGTCGCAAGGCTTGGTCGTGCACCTCTGAATTTTTGCAACTAGGCGCCCGCTGTGTGCGCGGCGCTTTTCAGACAGGACTGTCACAGTAAGATAAAACAAATCACTTAAATTAAGAAGTAAAATAATGAATTAGAAAGACGGACAATTCGTTTTGAAATGCTTTAAAAGCAGGAGATCTCTATGTTATCAGCTGAATCGAGTTGTTTACAGGATATTAAACCATTCAACGTTTGTGTCATAATAATACCTATATTATAATGGTATAATGTATAAAATGGGATAAATTATGTCCATTAATATGAAATATGAGTTTATAGTTATTAAAAATTTGTTTATGACGTTTTGCAGGTCACACTCATTGACTTCTTGCTTCTTCACAAAATATTTTGTTCGTATGCCCTCTGGTGTTTCGGAGAATCCTGCAAAGAACAACGCGTTGAGCATAAACGCCTTTGAGTGCTCGTAGCTCGCGCACCATCTGTGGAGGCCCGTGCCGTGTTGGTTTTTGACCACTAGCAGCAGCGCTATGGAGCCGTGTTTTGACGAGTAGGTCACTGCTTGTTTGTTCATGCGCATGACAAAGTGATGCATATTCCTGCTGATGGTTTCACGCTGTTGTGCTGATTGACAGTTGGTGGTGGTGACGCGTAAAGAAGTGTAGCAATGTAAATCACGACGGCAGTTCAAAAGAAGACTGCTAGCTAGTAAACATGGATGTAAACGGTGCACAAGTTCTTAAAAATCAGCTTTGCAGATGTTTTATCAGGAAGGAAATGCATCCGACGCTTGCCAACATTGAATCTAAACATAACTTTGGTTTCTAAACAAAAAAATTCCAGCCTTTCAGTTTGATTACTTCCCTAGATTTTACTGAGGCTCGTGCACAATCATTTAAAAACAGCACGTTTTCGTTGACCTTCATACAGTGTAGAGGTCATGTGGCGTGATACAGCATTGGTAGCTGCCGACGGGTGTGTGACCTTTGTTCCACTTCACAAATCCCATCCTCCACCCTCCCTCTCCCCTACATTTCTCCACTGTGAGACCATGTGACTGGCGGTGTGCGATTTCACCAGGGAGGTCGGGACCTGCAGTCTTGAGCGTGGTTGTCTTGTGCAAGGTCAGCCTTTTGTCTTTGTGTCCTAAAACCGGGGTCGAACGTGATTGGGGGGAGGATGGACATGAGTCAGGCAGAGGGGTGAAGCAGATGAAAGATGTCACACCGACTGAAGCCACATGAGCTTCAACAACCATCCATCAGACATGCAGGGACACACATGTGCACTGAGAGGGTACAGGTTGTCTATTCCTGTTCACGCTTTATCAGCTTTCATTTAGAGTGTCACTCATCCACCATACTATTCAAGAAAAAGTGGTTGCCAGGCGCATTTTCCTGCTATGTCCTTGTAAACCTGTGTAAGTGGTTTTACACAGGAATGTATTGACTCATACTTCCCTCAGGAAATGCTTATGGAGCCCCTAAAGTCCCGAAAGGTGATATTTGTTTTATATCTTGTGCGCACAAGATAGAAACATATCACTCCGTATATGCTGTTCTTTTTGTAAAACGGTTGAATTATCGATGAGGTATTGGCAGCTGGACTGAGGCAGATCCAACAACAGGAGATCCAACAAATCAATAACGTGTGAAATTCAACATTTTTTTTATTTTTAGAACAGAATCAATGGTGAAACGCTGTATGTGCTCGTTGCCTGAACACATTTGGTTTAAGGTTTAAAAAATGGTCTTGTCCTTCCTTTTTTTTATAGAGCTACGTATATTAGGCAGAACATCTGTAACTGACAATCATTCACCTACTAGATGTGGAGGAGCCATTGTTTTACAGATGACCATGGCATCAGGGCTGCAACTAATGATTATTTTCGTCATCTATTAATCTGCTACAGCGGAGTATTGTCACCGTAATAAAAAAGTACTCAAGTTTCTCATTAATGAAATCCTTTAGTTATTCTGTGTACAAGACACTTGTCTTGCTATAGCAACATTTCTCTCTCTCTCTGTCTAGTCTGTGCCTAAATTGAAGACACCGTAGTTTACATCTGCGAGAAAAACTCACATTTACTGATTAATTCAGGGCTGTCAATCCATTAAAATATTTAATCTAGATTAATCGCATGATTGTCCACGATTAATCACACTTGATCGCACATTTTTTCATCTGTTCAAAATGTACCTTCTAGGTTTCTCAAGTATTTAATAATTTTATCAACATGGGAGTGGGTAAATATACTTGCTTAAAGCAAATGTATGTATTTATTATTGGAAATCAATTAATAACCCAAAACAATGACAAATATCACCTATCAGCTGTGCGCTCGAGATCAGACTGGAGACGTAACCACTTAAAACATGGATGATACTTGCAATCTTCCTACATTTGTAGCCTACTTTCCAAACAGAAAACACATTTTGTGTAAGGGATAATGTACAGCGAGCCGGTCATTGTTGTGAAAGAATCCCCGACAGGGCGATGCTGCACCCCGATGGTGGTCTCTCATCGCCCTGAAGGGGATTCTTTCACAACAATGACCCGCTAGCTGTACATTATCCCGCTTATTACACAGCTACTTACTTAAGAAATCAATATTTTGACACAAAAACGGTCCGCCAGATTCCGACATCAGAGCTGCGCCCATAGCAACGGTCTGTTATACAGAAATCACAGTCCGCAGAACGCCGTGATTGACCAATCAAAATCGAGTATTCAACTCAGCCGTGTAATAAATTGTGATATTTACTGGAAATAGAAAACTTTCAGCTCCCTCCAGCCAGCTGTCACCTCATTTTGGTTTTTGTAATGACATGAGGAGGAATCGTATAGATAACTCCTCATTTCAACTTCACCAATCAGCCATTCCTCGTCTGTTGCGGCGCTTTCAATGCGAGCGACAAATGTTCACCTCCAAATGGTGCTGCGCAGCGTTGCGCTGATCATGGCCAGTTAGGACATTCCAATAGAAAACAATGCAATCAATGTGACTTTGTCTCTGACGCTAATAGGCTATGGTTCATATTAGACGCCACAGGGTAGTCACAGGGTAGCCTACTGTAGGTAGATCAACTTGCTGTTGGGTTTTGCAGTTTGAAAGAGATATGAAAATGCACCTGCTGGTGCCTTATTATTAATATCCGTCTAAACAAAGCCTCTGTTGTACATATTACATTCCCTCTAGATTGTTTTTGGTGAACCCCCAACCTTAAAGTTCAAACTGCGCCTATGCACTTGATGACTACTTGCATGACATTGTGCTAAATAAAACTTTGGCTATAGCTTAATGTCCTAGGCAGAAGGTCGGTCATGTAGAATACATAGCCTTGGAAGTAACTAGTTTATAATGGAGGTTGTAAGATAGGTAGCCAGACATGCTAATATCATACATTTCTTACATTTGTGTTCTTGTTTTTGGAAGGTCTTAAAAAGGCACCGCCCTCCAAACTCTTTTTAAGTGACAAGTATCTCTCTTGCTAAAACCCCATGTATCGATTAATCCACTAATTATTTCAGCCGTTCATGACATACATACATTTGTGCAGATTCATGTAACAGCTGAGAGAAAGGTGCTTCTGAGGTTCGGAAGTGACCGTCTCGTCAAGATGGGATTACGTAAAGTTTGTTTAAAGGCTCTATGTGTTAATCCTCCAGTGGTGAGGTTGTAATAATGAGCTTAAATCGCTCAACACCCAAGCCGACTAGTCTGTGTCTGCGTCTGTGTCGCAAAAAGGAACTTAAACATTTTTGAGGAACTGACCAACCACATGTTTTTTCTTGTAACTTCCTGGCTGTGGTTTCAAGACTTCAGCTGTAGTCGGCTCTCAAGCTGCACTCTTGATGTTCTGTTATGTGTCAAATGAACCAGCTGCCCTCTCCCCCTCTTTTTTCCAGTGTCTTGTGTGTGCTGGGGTGTGGGGTGACTGGCGAGCTGGCTCTGCCATTGGCTTGTCATCTTCCCAGTCCAAGTATGGAGAGTGGTGGTGGTGGCGGAGGGTGGTGGTGGTTGTGGGGGAGTTGTTGCATTTCCTTTTGCCTTCAACAAACTCTCTGTCAAGCATGAGCATGAGCCTGCTGTTGGTCATCTGACAGAATGACACACACATGAGGGTCATAAACCTTACTTTAATTATTGCTTAATTTGTTTACTACTTTTTATTAATTATTTAGTCTGTCAATGTAAATAAAATACAACTACTAATAAAATCAGAACAAATCAAGAGGCCAAGTCATGTGTTAAAATTGCAAATGTTTTAGTGCTAAAATGATCAATTAATTAATTGTTTGAGTAATTTTCAAGCTAAAAAAAAGTGAGAAAATAAAAATGCTTCAGATTCAGGTCGGGTTCTAGCTTCTCAAATGGCAGGATTTCTCTTATAACAATAAACTGAACACCTTTGTGTTTTAAACTTACTGTATGTTCAGACAAAAGGAGACATTTAAAGTCACCACCTTGGCCTCTGCGAAGTTGTGATTGGCATTTTTTTCAGACGTTTTTTTATTCCGTCGACCGAACGATATATTAAACGAAAATGTTTAATAGAAAATTAAGATAATCGTTATGGTTGCAGCTTTCACATTTTGTTCATATCAAACACAGAAACACAAACAAATTCTGATAAATCTGCGAGTAACCAATTTATAATTTGACAAATCCATTATAAGCAATGTATTTTTTAAATTAATAATCTATATCTGTTGATTCAGTCGGGATGGGCAATATGACGATTTAGCATCAATGTGATGAAATATTGTGATTTGTCACGAAATGAATTTGCTGAATGAATCAAAAACTGACATTATTCTTTGTTATTGTAGCCATAAAATTGTCTATATTGATATCATGACGTAAAATGACACCAGCTGCAACGTTTAATCAATTAGTTGTCAACTATTAAATTAATCGCCAACTATTTTGATAATACATCGGTTTGAGTCATTTTTAAGAAAAAACAGTCAAAATTCTCTGATTCCAGCTTCTTAAATGTGAATATTTTCTGGTTTCTTTACACCTCTATGAGAGTAAACTGAATATTTTTGAGTTGTGGACAAAACAAGACATTCAAGGATGTCATCTTGGGCTTTGGGGAAACACTGATTGACATTTTTCACCATTTTCTGACATTTTCTGAACTAAACATCGAATCGATTAATCGAGAAAATAATCAACAGATTAATCGTCAAAGAAAATAATCGTTAGTTGTGGCACTAATACCATGATTTTATCCATACCCCCCTACCACTGTGTTTCAGCACTGTAATACACGTTTCTGTTACACTCCACTAACATTAATTTTGCTTGTTCCAGTCAGCTGATTACAGTTTTGTTTTAGCAAACAACTTAAACAGGAAATGTATAAATCCATTGTTTTCATTTGACTCAGTTGAAAACGCAAGTAAATATGGTGTAGATCGTCTCAACTGTAGTTAATGAACTGAAAAATTATAAGTTATTATTCATCTTAGATTCCAAGGAATCTGCACATATGCTCATGTCCGTGTCTATGTCGGTTTAGTGCTCACATACTCTGGGATATCAGTGTACAAATAGGGGGATTGTCAACATTTCCATTCTGTAGAATACAAAGACCTTCTTGTAATTGGAGTGTAATTCTTTGTTCGACTAGTTTCACCAGTTTGGACGCTCGGCAACTCAAGAATTGCACACAGTATGCCCAGATAATGTATGATAAGATATTGGTCATTCAGTCTCGAACAAACATGACTGAAAAGTCACTCAGATTGGCAATCAGTTCATTTTGAATTCTGAACTTTAAACTAGTTTTACACACCTGATAACCTCTTAATCCACTTTTATATTTGTTGTGTTTTCACAAGGACACAAAGCTCAAACTTGTGTGGGTATAAATCAACCTGTTCCTTAGCTATCGCTCCAGTGAGTGGGTAGTTTTGCATCACGCGTCTGTGTTTCTGTTTGAGAGGGGCGTGTCTCTGCTATTCATAGTTGTGAGAACCTCAGAGGTCTATTAGAGGTCAGTGAATCCTTCTAATAGCAACTGCTGCAGCAAAGGCCCTGTCAGATAGCTATACCGCTCCGCCTTCGGACACAGTCTGTACCTTTCTTCATATACACACTGTGGGACTGTGAGTAGACACATTTATTTTATCTTCAATTGGCAACAATCAATGGTGATGTTTTTGAAACTCCATTTAGCTGCATCTAAGCTGCTGACATAGAAGTGGTGTCATCTTGACACCACTTCTCTTACAGGTGTTCCTGCTATGAAAGACATCTTGTCTTTCATAGCAGGAACACCTGTAAGACATAGTGTAGTGGAGCATTTGTGAGGTTTAATGTGTGTTTTTGATTATTGTGTTTATTTTATAGAAGTAAACAGCTTTTATGAATCTTGCCTGTTCTTTTTGTTTTGGTATTGAATATATAAATTAAGTAGATTATCATTAATCTCTTTCAGCACATTCAACAATTTACTACATTTAAATTGTCATTAAAGGTCAATTAAAGAAAAGTAGCTTGTCCATACTTTGCCCCAGTTGGCACTGGTCCCAGTTGTCATGGGCTCTGTGGTAATTATAGAAGTAGGTGAGAAGTCGATTGTTACCTACTGTACTGTATGTGGTGTGTGTTTAGTTGTTAGTGTACCTGAAGGGCTGTTACCGTTTAATCTAGAGGTCAAAGGAGTTGAACATAATGTACATAAAGCCACCAGTCCAGTCTGATAACAAATTTAAAAAGCGTTATTAATGTATTTTCATATTCAGATGTATTAATTGAAAACTACCTGCTGGTTAGATATAGGCCTATTAGCCGGTGCGTTTAAATTGGTCGTCTAATCTACATTTTAAAGTAATTTGACTGCTCTATTTAAATTTGAGTGCAACAGAGCCATACATCCAGGGCTTTTAAATTTGTAGTAAATTTGTAAATAGTGAGTTCATTTCTTGAACAGACCAGACAAGAAAGTTTCACTTCCCCTCAGACATACTGGAAGTAGAGTAGAGCTCAGTGTACAGCGTCTGTGGTCGTGTCCTTATACCTCCATGGAGGCTTGTGATGTGAACATGTGTGCAGAGTCATATTTCCTTCCTGTGTCTTTGTTTCCAAAGCTGTTGAAATGGGATCTTCTTTTTTGTATGCATTGTTTGCGGAGGTGTAGAACAAGAACAATGGCGAACGTACAAGTAGTTTCAGCAGCGTATTTCTTTTGGAGGTTTGTCTTTGAAAATAGTCTACGTCTTTTAGTTTTATAGATTTAAACTGGGGCTGTCAATCGATTTCAAAATATTTAATCGCCATTAATCACAAGATTGTCAAGTATCTATTCCGCTTATCAACATGGAAGTGGGCAAATATGCTTGCTTTATACAAATGTATGTATATATTTATTATTGGAAATCAATTAACAACACAAAACAATGACAAATATTGTCCAGAAACCCTCACAGGTACTGCATTTAGCATAAAAAATATGCTCAAATCATAATTATCAGTTTGGAGTCTGTACGACATGGTTGATACCAATGGATTCCTTAGGTTTCCTAGTTTCATATTATATCAGTATCTTCACTCATAGCTTTAAAACTGAGCCTGCTACAATGATCAATTTCGTTAATGCGTTAAAGAAATGGGTTCTCTGGGTACCCACGAGTCTCCTCTTTACAGACATGCCCTCTTTATAATAATCACATGCAGTTTGGGACAAAAAACGTGCTGTTTTATGCATGCAGTATAAATGTGTTATTTTCACCTATTCCCTAAACAGTCTTGAATTACATAAATTGTGTATCACTGTAAAGCTGAGACTCTTGTGGATCCAATGAGCCCAACTGTATTCATGTGTGATGATGTTAGTCCCTATAGTAGCCATTTCATTGTAGTAAAACCATTTTTTTTAAACTTGACGTCACTGTATAAAATGACCTGTGGTGACCTCTAGGATAATCACAGCCTCATGAAACTTTACAGCCACAAACAAATTAAAATCAACTCAAAGTGTTATAAGAGGAGATTTATGACCTGTTTATATTGAAGGACATAGTGTTAAGATCGTTAAAGCTAAGGTCTCTGCAGTTGGGAAGGCCTACTGAAATGAAACTGTTAGATCTGAAGATTTGAGACATTAAACACTTGATATAACTAAAATTTGACAAATAATCAGTAACACTGACATAGTGGATCATCACTGGGTTTAATGCTGCTGCTGCTGCATCGTATGATTCACTGTACATCTATCCTTGAAGCTTTGTTTTGGTTTCATACTGTACTATCTACAGTGACAGGAAGTCAAAAATAAGAAATACTACAAAACAATGTGACTTCAGATCACTTTTTGTGTCTCTAATTGAGGACATTTTCTATAGCTGGGACAGCTGTTGATTTGAAATATGTTTGACACCTGGGTGATAACAATTCAGAAATATGTGGCATCCTGGTGGCCTAATGGTGGAGACACACCATATAGCTTCAACGTCCTCTGTCTGATTCCAGCCAGGGATCCTTATTAAATGTAAGGTCTGAAACTAATTATTTTGCATTTTCATTATTTTCATAATCATTTAAGCAACAGATTATTTTCTCAACTAATGTATTAATCTATATAACATCAGAAAAAAAATCAAAAATAATAATAATAAAAAAAGAAATTAAGTAAAAATACCATCACAATTTCCTAGATCCCAGTGAAATTACATTTTTTAATTCTTTTGTCTGAGCAGCAGTCCAAAACATAAATTCAATTTAAATCACATTTGGTCACATTTTAGAACCTTAAACAGGAGTATGTTTGGATTTTTTAGTCAGAAAAGGACGATCAATAATCGATTATCAAAATAGTTAATATCTGTCAATCGATTAATCGTCTAATAGTTGCAGCTCTAATGCATTTCATTCTCCTGTCTGTACCTGTTTCCTGTCTGTACGTTTGCTTTCAAACTATCCATAAAAAAAAAAAAGTTGAAATCAACTTACATAATGTGTGTTCAGAACAGCATGTCTTTGTGAACACGTTGACACAGATGGTAGTAAATTACCAGTAACTCTGAATGAGAGCAGTATTCTTCTTCAGTGTGAGCGGGTTCTCATGTTGCTGTGTAATGGTCTAAAACAAGAGACCCATTGATAAAAAGATCAAATACTTCCTCCTGCTGGATCACCGCATCCTGAAGGAACTGCATTGTTGACATTTTCCTTCTGAAAAAAGAAATATTTTAAACAGTTTTCTAAACACTTACAGTAAAAGAAAGAAGTCTGTGATTACACTCATAGTTTATGTAATTTTACGTTAAAATAAAACAGATATTTTCTCTCTGGAACAGACACGTACATGCAGAAGAAGTGCAGACTAAAAGTTTCCTAATGTGATAATGTTCCTGTCTCCCTGCAGGGTCAGTGCACAACAGTTATGCAGGCTCAGGAAGTCCTGAGACATCTGCGGATTCCCGATCTGGAGGATGTTCGGCAGTACGTGCGCGGCTTACCCACCAACGCACTCATGGGCATGGGTGCCTTCGCCGCCATCACCACCTACTGGTTTGCCACCCGGCCGAAAGCCCTCAAACCCCCCTGTGACCTCGGCATGCAGTCCGTGGAAATGCCAGTAGGTTGATCTCTTCTCTCTTCTGCTGGTTATATCAAATATCCTAAACAAATCCATGCGATGTGGATCCAGCAACACACAATGGTAACCTGTAGCTGTCCATCCACTGTGTTGTAATCCTGTGTGTTAGAGGAATAACTGAAGCATGACCTAACTACTGGAAGTGAAGTACTCAGCAGACCTCATTCAGCAGGAATGTGAGGATGTGGGATCCTTCCCAGACACTTTAATCACAGCTGAAGTTCTTTAAATTACAAGCTTTGACATCCTCCCTCCTCGTCACACTTAGAGTGCTAAAAAGTTAATCTCAGACTAGTTAAAGTTTATTTATGTTTTTTTTTTTTTTTTATTATTCCAGAACCTCTTTCTAACACGGCACCCTTTATTAATAACTTATTAACATTAAAAGAACAGTTAATGGCTTATTAGAAAGTGAGTGAGGATTTATGACTGGTTCATGAAAATTTATTAATTTGAAGAGGAGTTAAGTGGATTTTTCACAACTTAGCAACCCAGTGGTTATTCTTACAGTACGAATGGCTGATAATTGATCTAGTAAAGTATTAGTAAGTAATGTGTTAACTATTAATAAAGCCATTAGTTGCAGATTAGAAACCTCTCACAAAACGGCTGTTTTGCAGGGCGGCTGTGGCTCAGAGGGTAGAGCGGGTTGTCCACCAATCGGAATGTCGGTGGTTCGATCACCGGCTGCTCCGGGTCACATGTCGATGCAAGACACTTAACCAAATTGCTCCCGAAGGCATAGCCATCGGTGTGTAAATGAGTATTTAAATTAGATCCTGATGGGCAAAGTTGGCCTTAGCAGCCTCTGCCATCAGTGTATGAATGTGTGTGTGAATGGGTGAATGCTGACATGTAGTGTAAAGCGCTTTGGGTCAGAAGACAAGAAAAGCGCTATATAAATGCAAGTCCATTCACCATTTAACATTTAAAACAAAGGATGCCTTATTTGAAAGTCGTACCTTATTCCCAACGTCTGTTGGGCTTTTTGATTAGCGCTTTTGGCCACGCCGAGCGTGCTGATTTGTGTTTCCATCACCAGTTTTAACGCACCGAGTTGTGCTGCACCCGAGATGGACCATCTCCAGAGTTGGGCCTAAGTGCGCCCAACCTGCCTCCAAGCGTGCCGCGGTGACGTCTTGCCGGCCGCATTCAAACCCATGACGACCCCCCTTGTCCCTCTCAAACAAGAGTGTGTTGCGAGACTCAGCTCACGTCTGTGCAGGAGACCGCAGAGAAAGAAAGAAAAATCTCTGTGGTTTGAAGTTTAGTCTCTCTCCTGTACTTTCAGATATCTACTTTATTCTACTGTTTCGCTTTCAGCTGTAGAGGACCGTGTTAAGTTACTGCTGGTGAAAATTCAACCTTTCCTGATTTAGTTGCTTCATAGTAAAAACTTTTTTATTGTGATGAATTTATAGGAAATTAAATATGTTTATCAACAAAGTAACGGAGCTTTGTTAGCGCGATTCTTCAATTTATTTATTTTTCAGTTTATCCACCGTTTTACAGCCGCTCCTTTGACCAGTAGTTACAGTCATGGTTACACACACCTTCAAGCGAGTAGCCCTGTTGTAATGGAGATACAAATCTCCGCCATGCTAGGCTTAGGCGAGTCAAAACAAGCCAATCCAGCACATGTGCATGGAAGAAGGCCATTGGAGTGTAGTGGTATCTGTTTGTTTAAGTCATGATTAAGTCAGTAGACCTAAAACTTCCACATGTACTCCGCAAAGGCTGAAATTGCCACATTATTTTTTTAAAAACAACATAGGAAGGCCGAAATAAAGAACCACGATTTTGGGAACTAGTTGAGTCTTGAATAAAGATAAACAAAATTTCTAACATAGATCTCTATCCGCTGAAGTATACATGGCTTGCTTCCTTTGTCCCACTGTTTTCTGTCATTGCACTTTTCAGCTCAAACTACAACTGCTGCATCCCATCCTCTACAGGATCCATGTTTATATCACAGAGAACCAGGTTCTCCTGAGTGCAGCTGTACCACAAAATAAATTCATGCTCTCCATCTTCTCACTGGTGCTCATGTCTAGAGAGATGTTGTAATGTGTCCTGAGGTAGAGGTGTCGAAGGTTCGGTCACTGCTGCTGGTTCTAACTTTGTGATTTTTTTTTTTTCTCGTAGGGTGGAGAACGTTCAAGGAGGTCGGTACTGAACGACAGCGACGAGCACATGACGCACTACTACAGCGATGCACGCACAATGTATGAGGTGTTCCTACGAGGTCTCCGAGTATCAAGTGAGTTAATCTCTTATATCAGTTACATGTGATGTGATTCTTCCAGCGAATGTTGATAGAAGTGAGCTTTATTTTCTATCGCAGATGGTGGACCTTGTCTAGGATCGAGGAAACCAAACCAGCCGTACGAGTGGCAGTCTTATAAGGAGGTGAGACTTAGACCACAGACATGGAAATCTAACATTCATCTTGTCCACAATACACAACGAGCCGAGTCTCAATGCTTTAAAAAAATCTGACTTTTGTTCTTGTTTTTTTCACAGGTGGTAGACCGAGCGGAGCACATCGGCTCTGCTCTCCTTCACAGAGGACACTCTCATACAGGAGACAAGTATATCGGCATCTTTTCCCAGAACAGGCCAGAGGTACATCAAATAGCATCATCCATGTGCTAATGTTGCGTAGTTCTGACTCAGATTATCCCACAATGCAATGTAAAACGTGTGTGTACAATCAGTAGTCACCAACCAAGAGCTCATTGCCATGATGCATTGCAAAGACAGAAAAAAGGTTAATATAGTGGTGCAGGAATGAGTCGTAAAACACGGAAATGAGTTAGCATTTTAGCACTTTCGGTTCCCTTGTCTGGAAGTCAATGGGCTTTTAGTTAGATGCCTAAAATAAGGTCTGTGGTTAACACAAGCTGAAGAGATTTTAACGTTTTGTTCTACGATATAAAACGTGTCTGTAAATATCATACTAGTGAATTTTGAAACTTCTACGCGTCTTAAAAAAGACAGTCTCTAACAAGTGGCTAACTGAGACTACTAAACGTCATCACGCAGAACACTAGTCTGCCTTTAGCTTCGTGGAGTCGTGTGACCGTGGTGTAATTCGTTTATAGACTAATGTTAGCTTTTTACATCTGGCGATTGCATTCACGCTTCGAAAATCAATTGTGAAGATTTATCTTGCTGAACCAAACGTGTAAGTATCATAAACGTTTGTTTGCCACAGAGTTTATTTTCTGCAATAATCCAAATGCCAATGGAAAAATCCCATTGGCTTTTTGTTGAGGGAACCACGACGATGCTAACTTCCTGGTTTGCCCTTAAAGCTTACTGAAAGAGGCTGGGACACGGGTCTTGAGCTATAGGGTATGACGCAGTGTAACTGGAGCTGCGGTCGTGCGTTTCTATTGGCTCAATTTCGGCGAGTGCAGACCAGATTTTTACTGCGCATGTGTTGTATCCTTAATGATATGACGTGTGACATCTCCTCTTATCACCCTCCTTGGTTGGCCTACAAAAATACGTCATCTCTGCTTCACTCTATTAAAATGACTGCTGAATGAGAGCGATGACCTAAATAGTGTCCAAATTTGTTTTATTGGTTTTGCCATTTGACGCACCACATATAGCTCGGTTACACACCTCTGAAGTGCTGCCCACATCTCAGATTTTTTTTCAGTGAGTCAAACAGATTATCAAATGAATTCAGTCTGATGGCCCAACATACAGAATGCTCGTTTACATGCGCACTAGTATCCTGGTTATGATCAGGATTTTGGAGTATCCTGGTGATGTTTTGCGCGTGTAAACTGCATATCCTGGTTTCAGGAGTATCAGCATTTCTTTTTTATTTTGGTAGAAAACAGATCAAAATTACCAATGAAAAAATGAATTGAATGAAGACAATCACTTCATTACACCTGTGTTTTTTTTGTCTCTCAGTGGACCATTTCAGAGCTGGCCTGTTACACATACTCCATGGTGGCAGTTCCATTGTACGACACACTCGGCACCGAGGCCATCGGCTACATTCTCGACAAAGGTACACTAAAGTTCACCTTCAAGCACTAACCACACGCCACCTGCAGAGCTTTCGCATCACTCAAGATCAAGGACACTGATACTGACACAAACTAAGTGGTTGATTTGGTGCCGTCTGTTTTTCAGCTGGCATCTCATCAGTGATCTGCGACGTACCCGAAAAAGCCAGAATCATTCTGGACTGTGTCAGCGGGCAAGGGCGAACGGTGAAGACGATTGTGATCATGGAAGCGTTTGACAGCGAGCTGGTGACACGTGGAGAGGAGTGTGGAATTGAGATTCTGAGTTTGAAGGAGTTTGAGGTGAGAATAACAAACTAATCTTCTTTCTGTACATTATTACAACATGTATAGACTGAGCATCAACCGTCAGCAGATGTTCAGGCGAATTAGCTGAGCCTCCTGTGGTTGCTGTTAGAGTCTAACTCATCCAGTCGTGTTCTGGTTTGAACTAAATGGAAATTAGGCCCTGAGGCGCTGCATGATTCTTATCAGCACTTCCTGCAGACACGCTATATCTCACTGTACGTTTTGTATTCTCTTCCAGGCCTTGGGTAAAGCCAACCTCCAGAAAGCAGTGGTGAGTGACCTGTTGACGCTCTTACTTCTACTACAATCAGAATCATCTTTTGAGCTTAGATAATTCACTTGTAATCAGCAGGAAGATGAGGTTTTGCACTGTACTAAAATACATAATTTTGCACATTTATAATGCAATAGCAATTCAAGCTTTATATGCATTAGTGTAGATCTGTGATCTGATTACAGCCCCCTAACCCAGAGGACCTCGCACTTATCTGCTTTACATCTGGAACCACAGGTAATTACACAACTTGTTTACAACGCTGACCTGATGGAAATGTTCATTTTGTTCTTCACGTTTAATCACGATCATCATTTTCCTTACAGGAAACCCAAAAGGTGCAATGCTTACTCATGGAAATGTAATCTCCAACACTGCAGCTTTCATTAGAATGACGGAGGTAAACAAACACGCCAGCTAGACTTGGAAGATATCACATTTAAGTATTGAATCTGAAGATGAATGGCATTGTTTTTAAGCTGAATGCTTCTGTTTTTCTGCTTTTCTTAACTCAGAAATATTTCCTTTTTTATTCATTTATGCAAGGTGTAATTTCCACTGGTGTTCCCCTCACTTTTTAAAATCATTGTTTTCATTCTTAACCTGAGAGTAAGACTGCAGATACTACTCAGAGCTGGAAAAAGTTCTTCTACCTCATCTGCATGTATACAAATCCTTTAATATATGGTTTTGCTTACAGTCAAAGGAACAGTGTGTAACATTTCGGGGGATCTATATGCAGAAATGGCATATAATATTCATAACTATGTTTTCATTAGTGTATAATCACCTGAAACTAAGAATCATTGTGCTTTTGTTAGCTTAGAATGAGCCCTTCATATCTACATAGGGAGCGGGTCCTCTTCACGGAGTTCGCCATGTTGCTCAAACCAAACACTAGCTCTAGGGAGAGCCTTTCATGCTTTCAGCTGATTAAAATATTTAATCATGATTAATCGCAAATTAATCACACATTTTCGTATATTTTCAAAATGTACCTTAAAGGGAGATTTGTCAAGTATTTAATACTCTTATCAACAACGGAGTGGACAAATATGCTTGCTTTATGCAAATGTATGTATATATTTATTATTTGAAATCAATTAACAACACAAAACAATAACAAATATTGTCCAGAAACCCTCACAGGTACTGCATTTAGCATGAAAAATATGCTCAAATCATTACATGACAAACTGCAGCCCAACAGGCAACACTAGCTGTCAGTGTGTCAGTGTGCTGACTTGACTGTGACTTGCCCCAAACTGCATGTGATCATCATTAAGTGGGCATGTCTGTAAAGGGGAGACTCGTGGGTACCCATAGAACCCATTTTCATTCACATATCTTGAGGTCAGAGGTCAAAGGGACCTCTTTGAAAATAGCTATGAGCTAAATAGCTATTTCCTTGCCAAGACATGTTTAGGAATGCAGGAAACGGCATCCTCCCCCTTCTTTTACACCATTTGTCTGAATTGTTTCACACCAACTTCTGAAACCAAACCTACATGCTTGCATTCATGAGATACAGATCACATAAAATAGAAACGTTGAGCTGTTCAATGGACCTTGCTTGAAATCGAAAATCCCCGTCTGACTCAGGTTGACCCTCTTTGACCCCTTTATATTTCCCCGTCTGTCTCGCCTCTGTTCCTCCCTCGTCCTCCTCCTCCTCCCCCCGTATGTTGTCGTCCAGGCCACACTGACACCCACCAATAAAGATGTGCACATCTCCTTCCTCCCTTTGGCCCACATGTTTGAGAGGGTGGTGGAGGTACAGTACGCCATGCTTGACCTGCACACATGCATGTGTTTTGCTTTGTGTGTTCTCCACAGGTACACTGCATGCTGACCTTACATGACATTCATGTATCCTATCTCCCCCTAGCTCACATGTTTGAGAGGGTTGTACAGGTATGTGTTGGACTTGTTTACTTTCATACAATGACATTTTAAGTTGGGTTTAAAGAGTAAGAGTCAGAATTATTAGGAATTATTGAAATGATAGTTTTGTCTAGTTTTAAAAAAAAATCTGTGTAGTAATGTGTTTTCAATTTGTATTAGTCATAAATAAAAAATAAAGGTGAATTAATTAATCTAGTTTTATATGATATCAATACCTTCACTCTAGCTCTAAAACTGAACCTGCTACAGCCTCTGAAAGGGATCGCGGGTCTTGGGGGGGTTAATGGCAATATTTAGCCTAAGTGGCATGATGTCCTTCCAACTTAACTTCTTCATCTTTAGGTATCTTTTGGAGTGCTGACCGAAATGTGTCTGTAACACCGAGTATCTAAATCTCTACTGAAAGTTGGCATGACATGATTGGCCAGATTCGTAATATTGTTTATTTATTCTTTGAGTAGATATTTCCAAATTGAAGTCATAACTTTGTTGCTGATGCTTTTGAGAAATTTGGCTTATTTATGTTCAATTAAAAGTGAGGTTTTATAGAAAACACATTTATTATCCTCAAAGTAAGGCATCAAATAACCTGCAGCTTTAAAAGAAAGTGAGAAACTGTGTGGTGACTACCTTAGCTGTTTTGATGAATTTGTGATCCATAAATGTCCAAGCATCCTTGACCTTCAAGGTAACTCCGTAGCACGACTGCTAACACCTCTGAATTTGGATAATACTGCAGTGGGTTTAAATAACAGATACTGGATATGTGAGCAGCGTGTTCCTGCATTAGAGGAAGCTGCAGAATCAGGACCGCAGTCCAATTACCGCATGTCTAGGTTCCTAGTTTTTCACAAAGCCTACTATCTTCAGTGTAAATGCTTGTCATTGTTTGACCATTTTAATTAAGTTTAAATAATTGTGACAATTAAGTTGTGCTCACTGCCTGTTTACCCCCATGATAAATGTTATCAACCAGTCAAATGTCAATAACTAGCCAAACCATAATCTTTTCTTTCTTAAACCTAAGGATTTAGTTTTGGCGGCACGTAATTTAACACTGCGGTCACTAACTACGGTCCTAGAAATGCGGCCCTGAAACTGAAGCCTCTTCTATTGCAGGAACATGACGTTGGGATATGAAGTGAAATGTTCAGAACAACACTGCCCTCTTGTGGTTAAATTGTCACACTGATTTAACATGCAACGAGTAGGAATAACCAGCTCCCTTTTCATCAGGGTGTCATTCTCATCCATGGGGCTCGAATCGGCTATTTCCAAGGGGACATTCGACTATTGATGGATGATTTGAAAACGCTGCAGCCGACAGTCTTCCCTGTGGTCCCACGTCTCCTCAACCGCATGTTTGATAAGGTCAGAGTTTATCTAATGACACTCATGTTAAAGTTTACAAAACTCATAGTTAAGAGAAGAGCCAGCTGATTCACTATTTTCATACATTTTTTCAGAAAAAATTCCCTCTGTGACTTTAATGTATTTTGTGTTTTATTTTTTTACTCAATTAAGTTACTTACTAATTTCCACAAGTCCCATTTCTCTGGTCTGCTGCCTTGTTTAATGTTTGATATTAAATGTGGTGACTTAAACTAAAGCTGGTCTCAATTCTCCACAGGTATTTAGTCAAGCCAACACGCCGCTGAAGAGATGGGTGCTCGATTTTGCTTTCAGTAGGAAGGAGGCAGAGCTTAAAAGTGGTGTGGTCAGAAAGGACAGCCTGTGGGACAAACTCATCTTCAAGAAAGTGCAGGTAAACATGGTATCTTGTGTTTTTGTTCCAACTTGGGCTTACTTCTTCCACTTGCTTTAAAAAAATATGCCTGATATTACTTAGATATTACACATACTTAGCTTAGCTTTGCCCAAAACTGCATGTGATTACCATAAAGTGGGCATGTCTGTAAAGGGGAGACTCGTGGGTACCCATAGAACCCATTTTCATTCACATAACTTGAGGTCAGAGGTCAAAGGACCCCTTTGAATATGGCCATGTCAATTTTTCTTGCCAAAATTTTGCATAAGTTTGGAGCGTTATTTCACGTCCTTCACGTCAAGCTGCTGCTAGAGTGATTGCGTTAATGCGTTACAAAAATTAGTGGTGTTAAAACGATTTTGCGTTAACTTTGACAGCCATGATACCTATATTTATTCATTTTATAATAGATATTCTTTTAAATTGTTAAAGGCCATATTTTTATTTATTTATTTTATTATTAAAGGTCATATAAAAACCGATCACATGACAAGTTCCTTACTCTACTCTTACTCTAATAATTAAATCCCCAGTGGGTTTTATGATGTATAATAAACAATGTTCTTCCTGTTTGTTTCACACTTTGCAGGCGAGTCTGGGCGGACGTGTCAGACTCATCATTACAGGAGCAGCACCGGTGTCCCCAACCATTCTGACGTTTCTACGAGCTGCACTGGGCTGTCAGGTGAGCCACATCCACTCGCCCATCTCATTGATTGGCAGTTCTTTATCGATAACTTTTTTTATGAATGTCTCTAAAAACATGCTCCGTACTCAACAGTTTTATGAAGGCTACGGCCAGACTGAATGTACAGCTGGGTGCTCCATGTCGATGCCCGGGGACTGGACAGCAGGTAAAAACTCTTCGATTCTCATGTATTACAGCCTATGAGGGGAATTTACACACTTCTTTATTTAAACCATGAAACTGAACTGTGACTATTTTGTGTCTGCAGGTCATGTCGGGCCTCCTCTGCCCTGCAACTCTATCAAGCTGGTGGATGTGGCAGAAATGAACTACCTGGCAGCCAATGGAGAGGGAGAGGTGAGGAGTCCTTTTTTTTTAGTAATCAAATACATGCAGTCGGTCAGAAAATGTATTTATTTCTAAAAGAGAAATGGGAAAATTTGTATGATAAATATTTTATTACAGTGTAGTGAGAGTTAGAAAACATACTTGACTGCTGATGGGAATGTCATTGGTTTCTGACCAAACTTCTGCAAGACTAGAGTATTGGACACATACAATTTGAAACTGATGATGGCACCACATGAACAGTCAGCGAATCACCAAAGTGACTACAATTCATCCTGAGGGAGACATGAATGTCCCTCAATGACTTTCATGCCAGTCCATCTAGTAGTTGTTGAGATATTTCAGTCTGGACTAAATCGTCGGAGCGACAGACATTTCCATCCCTAAAGTCGTGCCACTGGTATGGATAAAGATTTGGTATCATCTGCATGTGCGCCGCCAGTTTCAAGATTTGTGGAAATGTGATTTTCATGTTGTCATCTCTCCCTTTAGGTGTGTGTCAAAGGACCAAATGTATTCCAGGGATACCTGAAAGATCCTGAGAGAACTGCGGAGGCAATCGACCAGGATGGATGGCTGCACACAGGAGACATTGGCAAATGGCTTCCTGTGAGTAAAACTATTTATCTTTGATTATAATAACCGGTGAATATGTAGTTAATTAAAGATTATTAATTGTTATTTTACTGTTAACAAACAATGCAATAATTAATAATGATATAATTTGTTATTTTAGAGCAAGGTGTAGAGAGAGAGAGAGAGAGAGAGAGAGAGAGAGAGAGTGGGAGATGTAGAGGAAGAGAGATGTAGAGAGCAGGACAGAAGGGGAGGTAGAGACAAAACAAATTATTTCTGTATTGTTTTCTACCATTTCCATGTTCTTTTTTTAAATATCTATATACTGGAATTTGCTTAATGAATTGTATATATATATATGTTTTTGTTTTTATTTTGTTCTTTTTTTTCTCATTATTGAATTGAAGCTTTGGCAATATTCTTCACCTAACAGTCATGCCAATAAAGCATATTGAATTAGAAAAATTGAATTGAGAGGGAGCAAATTGTCGAGAGAGTGAGAGCTATAGACAGAGAGATGTAGAGAACTGTTGACAGAAAGAGAGAGCAAGTGGGAGGGGTAGAGAGGGAGCTAGAGAGAGCGAGATAGATGGAGAGGAAGAGAGAGACAGATATATGTTTTTGTTTTGTTCTTTTTTTTCTTATTGAATTGACGCTTTGGCAATATTGTTCACCTGAGTCATGCCAATAAAGCATATTGAATTGAAAAATTGATAGATGGGGAGGTCGAGAGAGGGAGGGGTAGAGGTAGAGAGATGGAGAGGTAGAGCGAGGGAGATGTAGAGAGAGAGAGAGCGTGAGCAAGCTGGAGATGGAGAGAGAGAGAGAGAGAGAGCTAGATGGTGCGGGAGATGTAGAAGCTGTAGACAGAGAGAGAACGATACAGATGGAGAGGTAGAGGTGTAGAGCGTGGGAGATGCAGAGAGAGAGGGAGAGCGAGCAAGATAGAGAGAGCTGTAGAGCGAGAGATGTGGTGAGAGCGAGAGCAAGCAGGAGCTTTAGAGAGGGAGGGGTCGAGAGAGAGAGAGAGAGTTTTACAAATAGCATAGCTTACTCACATCATTGTCTTTGTTGCCGTCTCAATGGGAACAATGGTGCTGCCTCCACCAGTCTCATATCGGGGTCTACACTGATCCAGTTGCACAGTGTCGCACAACGGCCGGCTTCATTGCTGAAGTCCGACAACATAGCAAAAAAAATAATTCAATTCATGCACGAGTTGATTAAAGTTGAATTTTAAATTAAAAACATGATATTTTACTAAATCTACTCGCGGATCACTTTGAGATGCATCAATAAATCGATTTTAAATTTCAAGTTGTATCTCTCCTGGTTTGTTGCAGAACGGCACTCTGAAGATCACTGACAGAAAGAAGCACATCTTCAAGCTGGCACAAGGAGAATACATCGCCCCCGAGAAAATAGAAACTGTGTATAGTCTCAGTGATCCAGTGGCCCAGATATTTGTTCACGGCGAAAGCTTACAGGTAAGTAATTACTGTGAAACTGATGTAGCTCTAAATGTCAGATATTCTCACCATAATGCAGTTTGCGCCAGTTTGTGTGGCGCTGATCTTCTTGTTGTCCGTGATGTGGTTTTCAGGCATGTCTGGTGGGGATAGTGGTACCTGATCCAGACTTCTTACCTATTTGGCTCAAGAAAAAAGGGATTGAAGGCTCCTACTCTGAACTGTGCAGTAACCAGGTAAGAGTTATTACCATCAGCAGCTCAAACACACAGCCACGCGTGCTATGCATGCTAATGTTTTTCTGACTGTCTTTAGGATGTGAAGAATGCCATTCTGGAGGACCTCCTGAGGTTGGGCAAAGAGGCAGGACTCAAGTCTTTTGAACAGGTGATTGTTGCCATGTTTGAATATTGTTATACATGTGTTTTTGTTACTGCCGTTATTGAGGATGGTGGATGATATTGTGATGAGTACAGTAAGAAGGATTTTTAAAATGCATGGACCTGTACAGAATGAGTGATCAGTTGGATGGGCATGGATCAGGCTCCAGTGTTTCCCATTAATTATGTCCACCACAGTTTCATAATGAACCAACAATTGCACTTCTCAACGGATGGGATTCAACTCGGCATGTGAGGCATGGCCGCTTGGTGTGGGAGGATCCCCTCGTGGGTCCTCGGACTTGGTGCTCGCTGCACTCTCACTCCTGTTCTCAGTCCGCATCGGTTGACAGTCGTGCAGGAGAAAAAGGTGCAGCGAGCACTAAGTACATGGCCGCTTCGAGGGGTGCTGTAAAGCTCACAGCCGGAGCCGCAAGCCACTATCATCCCGGGCCTTTCCAAGCCGACCTAGAGCCAGTCGCGGGCCAGCCAGCGCCGATTAGAGGACCTACGAGGGGATTTCCCACACCGAATGGCCGTCGCCCCACCCATTGAGAAGTGTACAAATATTTTCAGTTTATTAGGAAACTGTGGCGGGCGTAATTAATGGGGCCTGATCCAGCTGATCACTCATTCTTCCTTCTGTACAGGTCCATGCATTTTAAAATCCTTCTTACTGTATCACAATATCATCCACGGTGCACAATAACAGCAGAATCGCCTGCTTCTACACATTTCCCATCATAGAGAAAACAAACCACTGCTCCTTTGTTTTTCCCGAATCGGTGATTCCATATAATTATTTCTCATCTTCAAATTAGAGCTGATATGATTAGCTGATTAATTGAGCAAAAGAATAAATTGAATATATTTTGATAATCGATTAAAGGCATTTTTCAAGCAGAAATGACAGTTACATCTTATCAAATGTAAGAATGTGCTGCTTTTCTTTGAAACAAGCAATTTGAAGACATCACCTTGTGCTTTAAGAAAGAAAGAAAAAATACTTTGGCTGCTTGATAAACCAAATAATTAATCAGGAAAAAAAATCAGCGGATTAATTGATGTTAAAAATAATTGTAAATTGCACCACTACTTCAAATATGTATTTTCACTTTTTGTCTCTGCAGGTGAGAGATATTGGGTTGCATCCTGAGATGTTTTCTATCCAGAACGGCCTGCTGACACCCACTCTGAAGGCCAAGAGGGCTGAGCTTCGGAGCCGCTTCAGAGAGCACATTGATGAACTCTATGCCAAAATTAAGATGTAAACTGGGGTCGAGGAAAAGAGAGGTAACTCTCATTTAGAGCACACAGTCAGACCCGAATTAAGTGAGAGGGATTTTCCTCAATTAGTCTGTTAGTGACGATCTGAGAATGAAACTCAGTTTGATGTATGTATTGTCTCCGCTTCATCTAGTAACTGTACCACCAAATTTTCCCTGCTATCACTGGCTAATTAGGTCAAAATATGTTACTGGTAAAATGTATCTAGGAGTAACGGTTAAAAAACACAAAGGGGGAATCTGACTTGATCATGCCTTATACTGCCATTAAGTCTGACTGCTTCACAGTCAGAAAGGTTAAAAACATTTCTGACTGTTTTTTATTCTTGGGAGCCGCCGAAAAAAATCTTATGAACATGCTTTTACAACAGTGACTAATATTGACTATTTATATCCTAGACTATTTAATGTTTTGGTCTATCTATTTAAGTTGGTATTTAATGTAATCATTAAATCTGTAAATAGTGTATCTGCTGAAAAGTATATTTGTATGCAGAGTATTGTACCTGATACTCTGTAGTTGTAATTTCCTGCATTCCCATTTTTCTCATTGCTTAAGAACAGATGAACCGGTTTTAGTGCACAATTTAGTTAATGGCCTTTTGGGAATCACATTGCGACACTTTTTTTTTTGCCTTTGTTGGTTGTTTTCATTTTCTTGTTACACTGCATGGGAAATGTTGAATGTTATTATACTCTACATGCAGTGCCTCTTTTTTGATTTTCACATTTCAGTGCCACAGAAACAGGATAAAGCTGCATACCGTCATTTGTATAATGCACTTAAGTTGGGGTAAATATTTAAAACACTGGCATTACGGTTAATTTAAAGTAGCACGTTTTCAAAATTTATTCCATTTCCTTGTTAACATTTCCTTTTAACGAAACGAAGCAGCATCTCAGTTGTTTGATAAAAGATTTAGTTGTGAATTCAGATTTTTTGACTGAATTATGATCATTACACATCTAATCACGTTGAGGCCTCCTTGACATTTCAAGCCATATAGTTATTTTGTTTTTTTAACGACTTATGATTTGAAAAGGGCAAAGGTGCAGTTGTGCTGAAGTTGTAAGTACAGTATATTTATTTCTTAACTGTACCAAATAAATACTTTATTCCAAAACTGATGTTGAGTGTCGTCTTTTATACTTTGATGGATCCCTGAAAAGGCATGCCTGATTTCTAAGTATTTTAGCTAGAAACCTATTATTGTTTTGTTGTGATTGTCAATAACATAGATTAAGCCATGTATCTAGAAGTACCCCTGTTTTCGTTTATAACACGCTCCAATATAGTCATTAGCAGCTATAAGGATATTTAAATTTGTATTATTGTGCAACAGTCATGACTTCTACTTTTTGGCATTCATTATCCATTTACACATCAGCCTCCACTTATGGATGTACAGTAGGAGTTAGGGTTGATGACAAATCCATTAGCATCTGCTTACAACTACATTATAATGTTATAAACCATTACTTTTTCCTACATGCTACACTCTTTAACTTTTTTGACATAGTATACTGCAACTTTTTTCCTTTTTCACATACTATTGTTTTTTTAAACGTATAAAACTTCTTTTCGACATGCCATACCATGACTTTTATTTTTAACACTTACTATATGACTTTTTTCGACACAATGTACTATGACTTTTATTTTGAATACTTACTATATTACGACTTTTTATTTTTTTGACATACTATACTATGACTTTTTATCGACATAATACTATGACTTATTTTAACACTTGGTATATTATGACTTTTTCGACATATGACTTATTTTTCCAACATTCTATATGACTTTTTTTCAACATACTGAACTACGACTTTTTTTGATGTACTATACTATGACTTTTTTTCGACATACTATATTATGACTTTTTTTTAAATTTTCAACATACTATACTATGACTTTTTTTTTCGACATATTATAGTATAACTTTACGATGAGTTTTTAAATGAATTTCTTTTGGCATACTATACTATGACTTATTTCCATAAAAATTTTCGACATACTATACTATCACTTTTTTTCGACAAACTACTATGATTTTTTTTAATGAAATTTTTCGTCATACTTTACTATGATATTTTTCATCAAAATCTTTAGTTATACTTTACTATGACTTTTTTCATGAAATTCTTCGAAATTCCACGCTGACTTTTTTTAATGAAATTTTTCGACATACCATACTATCTTTTTTTTAAATGAAATTTTTCAACATACTATACTATCACTTTTTTCATGAAATTTTTCGACATACTATCATATCACTTTTTTTCATAAAGTTTTTTGACATACCATACTATGACCTATTTTCATAAAATGTTTTGACATACTATACTATCACTTTTTCATGAAATTTTTCGACAAACTATACTGACTTTTTTAATGAAATTGTTCGTCATACTTTATTATATTTTTCATCAAAATATTTGACATACTATACTATGACTTTTTTCATGAAATTTTGACATTCCATACAATGACTTTTTTTCATGAAATTTTTCGACATACTGTACTATGACTTTTTTTCATAACGTTTTTTGACATACTTTACTATGAGTTTTTAAATGAATTTCTTTCGGCATACTATACTATGACTTTTCATACAAATTTTTGACATACTATACTATAATTTTTTTTCATGAAATTCTTTTGACATACTATATTATGACTTATTTTCATAAAATTTTTCGACATACTATACCATCACTTTTTTTCGACAAACTATACTATGATTTTTTTAATGAAATCTTTCGTCTTACTTTACTATGATATTTTTCATCAACATTTTTAGATATGGCATTGTATAGTATATTAAAAAAATAAAAGTCATAGTATAGTATGTCAAATAAAAGTCATATTATAGTTTGTCGAATTTTTTTTTTTTTTAAAGTCATAGTACAGTATGTCAAAAAAGAAAATATACTATGACTTTTTTAATTTAAGTCGAAAAAAAGTCATAGTATAGTATGTTAAACAGCAAAAAAGTAAAAAAGATTTTAAGTACAAGTACTTTTGATATACTATACTATGACTTTTTTAAAACATACTATAATTTTCACTTTTTTAAATCACTTTATCATCACTGCTCCTAATTGGGATTAAATGGGTTAAATGCAGAGGTCAAATTTCATGTATCTGTATAACAAATCTAAAGAAGTTTAAGTTCCCTCCTTCCTCGTGTTTCACATTGTGTGTAGAATATGTCAAATATGTGTAACATGCCAACAGCACCATCCAGGAAAACTTGTAAAGACAATCCAAGCAGCCCATCCTCCCACTGGGGACCATTTATAAATATGCAAAGAGACTTTATATGAAAGCCAAAATGCTGTGATTTTGAACATGTTTTTGTAATTGATGATATATTTTTTGAAATGGACTGATGCTTTTGTGATTGTTCAAATGTTTTATTGCAGGTTATACTGCTTCTAAATGCTACATAAAAGGACATGAAGTAAAAGGTTGCCGGTATCTTTGATGCTATACAGTAGGGCAATGTATCGATATTATATCGATATCGTGATATGAGACTTGATATCGTCTTAGATTTTGGATATCTTAATATCATAATGTAGCACAAGTGTTGTCTTTTCCTGGTTTTAAAGGCTGCATTACAGTAAAGTGATGCAATTTTCTGAACTTACCAGACTGTATAGCTCTTCTATGATTTGCCTTTACAAACGAGTATTTATCAAAAATATCATTGTCTAAATATTTTGTGAAACCACAAATAGTCAAACCAACAATATCGATATTGAGGTATTTCGTAAAAAAATATTGTGATATTTTATTTTCTCCATATTGCCCAGCCCTACTATACAGCCAGTGCAAAATAACATAAAACTCACCATCTACTGGGTGTCAAAATCTGCCATACATTTTAGCAGAGCGTCATCAGAGACATCCCCGCTGTTTTGTTCAAAGTCGTTGAGGCTCTCTAAATAGTCCTGGTCGTCCTGTCCGTCTCCCCACAGGTCAGCTGATTCCTCCTCTGGACACACTCCGCTCTGTGGGGTCTGGTTTGACGCCTGGCTGGGTTCAATGTTGCCAGCATCGTCCATTAAATAAGCCTGGTCTTCCTCATCCTGTAAGTGGACAGAAGACATGATTGTACACTTCGTCTTTGAGCTTTAAAAGACGACAAAATTATTTCCAATTTTAGCTTAGTCGGTCAGGATGCTAGTTAAAGTAAAGCAAACTAACCAGTGCCATGATGTAGCTGACGCAGATCTCCTGGGGCAGTGGGTAACCTGTAACATTAGACGTGTTTATCTCAGACAGGTTGTGTTACCACCATCGTGCACTTCATCCCCCCACAGACAGATCATGTGACCTTGAGTTGTTTTAAATACAAAAAGTCAGCATGGCAGCTCTTAGGGTCATAACTTACTTGAGGACCTGAAGTTCTTGCATTCAGGATCATGACACTTCTGGTACCACACTTCGTCTTTGAGGTCCACAATAATCCTGCAGAGGAGGATGAGACCAAATCAGAAGGGGAGTATAGGGCACACCTAAAGACTGTTAACGAAACATGAAACATACATACATGATGTTGTTGCTTTTATGAAACCTTTCCACGTTTTCACACCAGCGGTACTTTGCGATGTCGTAGACAAGCAGTTGTTCAGCAGCAAAGTAGTTCCATCGTCTGATGCCTGTTGAAGTAAACATAACACACACAGTCCTGACATTAATGATATAAACTGGTTTCTGAAACGTCTGTTGTGAAAAAATAAGAATAAAAATTCATGTCAAAATTTACCACAGTGTCTTAACAAACATTACTGACAAGCTACGGCTGTCAGGGAATATGACCTGAAAAAGCTGGCTTGTGTCTTCACATGACTTGATGACGAAATGTCGTCTAGGGCTGCACAATTAATCAATTTTATCGAAATCGCAATATGGCCTACCTCAATTTTCGAATCGCAGGAGGCGAGATATTTGTTAAAGGCAAAATATGTGTCAAAATACCATTTTAAATTAAATATTGTGGTGTTGCAGAGATGTCCTGTCCTACACGTCATATTCTACAGACTTAAGAAAACATCTTTGTTTGTTGCAGAAACCTGCAAAAATCAAACTACAATCATTTTAATATGTTTTTCAATGAAAATGAGAATAATGATTTAAAAAGGATCACTCCCTGTAATATCTTAAAACATATCGCAGTTGCAATATCAGTCAAAATAATCGCAATTACTGTAGATATTTTGTCAAAATCGTTCAGCCCTAATGTCGTCACAGCTAACCAGAATAGAGATGATATCTAATATCACATCCTGATATCAGTGTTGTATGGATATATTTACCAGCTCTACAAACACACCGTATACAGTATTTTAAGCACTTGTATGATGCTACAAAGCAGCACACATATTTTGTCTGGGGCTGAAACCAATAATCAGTTAGTTAATAAATGAATAATTAATCTGCAACTATTTTGATAATTTAACAAACATTAATTTGTTCCAGTTAATCAAATATGAGGGTTTTCTGCTGTTCTGTTTTATGTCATTGTGAATCTTTGGACTGCTGGTCAAACGAAACAAGACGTCATAAACTTGGGCTTTAGGAAATTGTGACATGAGCCCAAGTTTCACTGTTTCCTGTCAATTTATAGACCAAGCAATTCATCGATTAATCAATAAAATAATCAGCAAATTAATCGATAATGGAAATGATCATTAGTTGCAGCCCTAGGTCCCAAACAAGACGGTTTGAAAGTGGCACATCTTTTGCAAAAGCATATCTTTCGTCAGCCCGAACACTTACTTCCATGTACGCCGTCCTTTCTAACCACAGTTAATATGAAGTTGTCCACTTCTTGATGAGGGGATGACAGGCAGCCAGAAAGTGAGCCTGCCAGTAATGAATGGGGAAAAAGTTAAAACTATTTATGTTGACAAACATCAGGGTAAAATATTGATACACTGAATGATTATATAATACACTATGTGTGTATGTACAATATAGAGAGAAGCCTACATTGTCAGTTCAGTGTTACCTGGATATGTGGCGGATCCCTGCTGGCAATGAGGCTGCGAGGTTTTGGACTCCTTTGTTTCTGGGACGTCAGATGTAAGAATTCTCTGACCTGTGAAACTAATGATACACAGAAATGAGCTCTAATACTGTGGCTTTATGAAGGTAATATTTTCAGCACACAGAGTTAAAAGGTGTTGTACCTCATATTACAGACTAAGGAAGCCAAGAACACACTTTCCTCCACAGAAATCCCCTTCTCAGGTTTGCCAATAAACTCGTTGTCGTCTGCCACCGTGAATGCAGCGTTCTTTCCCACTTTTGATGACTTGTAGAGACGGAAATTTCTGTTTTTGGTATAAACACCTGTTTTTTTGTAAATTAATACAAATATTGATAAAATATATTTTGTTAATTCTAACCATAATTGCTGTATATTTGTATACTGGCAATGTTTACACAGAATTATGCTTAAAGGGGGTGCAGAATATATCAAGAGAATCATTTAATCCAAGTAAGTGTCTGATATAAAGGTGAAAAAGGACAAATAAAAGCTTGTAGTTTCTCTTACCAAGATCAACAAAGAGACTGTTTTGCTCATTCTTGTTTTTCACCTGGAGGAAGCTGAGGTCTCTCTCTTCCGGCTTGCGCCTCTTGGCTTGTGGACTCTCAGCTGTCTCTTCTGCCTTTGCTGGCGTCCCTTCAGAGACGCTGCTGTCAGTACATCATTGAGACAAATTACACAAAGTGATAATAGCAAAGACATTTTAATATTTATTTTTCACAAGTCTGAAAAACAAACCGTGTTTCACTGTTTTCTGCCACTGACTTCATCCCAACATTCAGGCAACTTTTGGCTGTGCTCAGGACTGGGTGAAGTATAGCATGAATAAACCTGCCTAAGAAACAAACAGAATAAATGAACTGAAGTAACATCGGAAAAAAAATAAATAATACATTTTGTTGCCTCCATGCAGCATTGAACATACCCACATGTATGTTGTCTTTGAAAGCTGCATTTTGGAGATTGAAGATGAGATGTCGACTGAACTTCTCTTCTGTGCTGGAGTCAAGATTCAGGACATTTTTTGTGGAGCATTCAATCCCATAAACTTCCATTAGCTTGTCACAAACATACTGTCAACACACAAAACACAGACAGGTAAATATACCGTATATCATACATCGTTATGGCAAGAAAGTAACAAGATAAACTACGACAGATCTAATAATCTAATCCAGTCTAACCATATGTTTCTCCCATGTGACAGAGTCGCCAGTCTCCAGAAGCAACTTAAACTACTATTCCCTCATAAACATATATTAGGGGTGGGCATTTATGTCAATATATATTGTCAAAACAATATAAAAATGTCTTTCGTATATATTTTTCTATATTGTTTCTATCACAATATAGGTTTGGCCTATATTTATCGATTTATTCTCTATACTTTCATTTAAAATAAATGTTAATTTTGCACTTAAGTTATTAATAAAATTAGTAAATACTCTTCATTTGTCAAGTATTTAATTCACAAAGGAGTATACAAAAATAGGCTTTACCATGAGGTTATTTTATATAGACTATTTATTGAATTACTAGAAAACATGCTATATCGTGATATATATATATCATTATCGAGATATGAAATGACCTATATCCTAATAGGAGATTTTGGCCATATCGCCCAGCCACAATATATATCCTCACATAGTGGAAGAAAACTCCGGTCCCAACCATTAAAACGTGGCTGGAACACCTAATCAATACCCTATATTTAGAGAAGATTCAATATGCCTTAAAACAACAAGCTGTCTCAG
Source organism: Sebastes umbrosus (assembly GCF_015220745.1). Classification (NCBI taxonomy): domain Eukaryota; kingdom Metazoa; phylum Chordata; class Actinopteri; order Perciformes; family Sebastidae; genus Sebastes; species Sebastes umbrosus. The sequence goes on from NC_051271.1 coordinate 15,276,057, forward strand.
TTGATAGATTTGGGCACATAATTGCAGCAGTATCTTGAAACTTGAAATTAGAAGAATATGAGTGAAAGATAAACAGAAAAGGGGTGGACTTTTTTTGTTATCCCTGCTCCTATATTTTTACTTACTGAATGAATGTCAGATGAATACTTAAACACATTATTTGGTTTTATAATTGTTAAACTGAACAACATATGAATCATTGTTATCTGTATGTGAAAAAAGCTGCTCGATAAAAACAAAAAAAATATGTTTAAAGGGACTGTTTGTAAGAATCAGAAATGCTTGTTAACAGCGACACCTGTGGCTGTTGAGTCAACGAAAGTCAGCATCGCGCTCGTGCTTGTGCTCGCTCTACATAGACATGAACGAGCATCGCTCAAAACAGTGAGCTAAAACCACAATATCACTCTATATTTCACCTGCTTGGCAGTAATGTTAGCTGACCAGACGAAGGTCTCTCCATGAATCAATGCTTTTCCTGCCTCAGCCTCCCGACCGCGGCCGAGGGAACAGGGGAGACACCGGAGTTTTGGTCGGAGATGTAGCGTTTCTCGTTGCGGCGCCCCGTCACTTCACAAGACATGGGAAACCTCTGTTGGTCTGGAGGAGCTGCAGCATTTATTTCTGCACAAACGTCCCCTGTACATTCACTAGATATTCTCAGAGCTACTACCTCTCCTGCAGTGTGTAGTGTGCGCGCATGCACGTAAGAGTGGAGCAAAATAGCGAGAACGCGCGGTGTGTTAGTGAAGGCAAGCAGGCAGAGGAGCAGGGTACAGCAGAGACTCCGGCCCTGGAGACCAAAGCTACGGTCTCCTCCGCGTCCTCTGACCGCGGACGACACTGTTTAACAGACGGGCTTCACTAGATATAACTTTGCGGTTTTGGTGCTTCCGTGTAGTTTGTGTTGGAGTCTTGTCTGGACAGCGTAGCCAAGCGCGAGCGCGCATGGGACACCGACCCGCAATGATTTATACGTGTAAGAAGTTACAAACAGTCCCTTTAATAAGAACGTAGTGAGATATATTGTCAATGAAGATGCACCTGGATAAGTGATGCCACCATAGTTTTCCCATCAGCTCCTTTGTTTGAGGGCTTGTGGAACTCCAAGTCAAAGTAAAGCTTACAAACAGCGCCCTCTGGTATCACCTCATAGCAGTGCATCAAGGACTGTGTGTAAGTCCTGAAAAAGAAATCAAGAGACAAATCACCATTGATGCATCATCATCGCAACACAAAAGAAGATGCACCTTATTTTGCAATGTTTACCTGTAGTAATGCCACAGCTCACTGTAACTGGTAACCAGGAAGATCCTTTGACCCAGGGATGTCTTTTCTTTCTCAAGTGCAAAAACATGTACAGGCTAGGGAATACAAGGCACAAATGTCAGCTTTTTCCCCTTTACACACAGGACGTAACATCTAAGGTGCAGACTGATGAGATAGTCCCAGCCATCACAAAATGTTTGCGTTACTACCTCTTTGCAGCTCTGAGCGAAGCTGATAGCCATACACTGACGAGGGAAGAGCTTCCAGACGGAGGAAGGCTGGCACGGCCACAGTCGAGGTTTGTAGTGTGCGGCCAGAGGATTCAGCTGGAACGACTGAGCAAGCTGCTCAACCTTCTTCAGTCGGTCTCCCCACTTCCTCATCTTCAAGAGCTTCTCAAACACGTATGTGTGACCCCTTTTTTTCACCCACAGGGCAACTTGTTCATCATATATCCACCTCCAAAGTGAGGTTAGAGGTCAGCTACAGTGCAGCACCACCCAGAGCTGGTAGAAATACAGTATAAGTATCAATACCACAGTGTAATACATACTAAGTCCTGCAAGTAAAAGTACAGAAATATGAGCAGAGCACCCTGTACCAAAATTAAAAGCAGACATTAGAAAGTCCCCTGTCTACGGAGCCCCCCAAGGAGAACAAATCGTTCCCTCGAGTTAGGTATCACGTTCCCTCGAGTTAGGTATCACGTTCCCTCGAGTTAGGTATCACGTTCCCTCGAGTTAGGTATCACGTTCCCTCGAGTTAGGTATCACGTTCCCTCGAGTTAGGTATCACGTTCCCTCGAGTTAGGTATCACATTCCCTCGAGTTAGGTATCACATTCCCTCGAGTTAGGTATCACATTCCCTCGAGTTAGGTATCACATTCCCTCGAGTTAGGTATCACATTCCCTCGAGTTACTTCATAGAGCACTTCTTCCAATCATTCCTGACTGTCCACACATTGCTGATGTACGAAGCCCCCCTAGATGATGTACTTTGGTAAAGTTGGAAAGATATTGACAGATATCGTTGTTAAAACACAAACAACGGCTCTTTCTAACTGTAGTAAGGTAGACAACGAGCTACAACCTCATTTTAATCAACACATAACACATAACACATAACACATAACGTTGGTCTCTCTATGCGCAGCCAGCGGTGGGACGAGTGGTCAGGGACCGTCTACAAAATGCAATGCGGAAAAGAGAAAAATATTCAATAACTTCAGTGACTTGTAAAAATAAATATTTAAATTTCTTTGCTATTATCACTTTGTGTAATTTGTCTCAATGATGTACTGACAGCAGCGTCTCTGAGGGGAGGCGCAAGCCGGAAGAGAGAGACCTCAGCTTCCTCCAGGTGAAAAACAAGGATGGCCAAGACTGTCTCTTTGTTGATCTTGGTAAGAGAAAACACAAGCTTTTATTTGTCCTTTTTTTAACCCTTATATCAGACACTTACTTGGATTAAATGATTCTCTTGATATATTCTGCATCCCTTTTAAGCAATGCCAGTATACAAATATGCAGTAATTATGGTTAGAATTAACAAAATATATTTATCAATATTGTTTTTAATTTAGAAAAAAACTGTTGTTTACACCAAGAACAGAAATATCCGCCTCTACAAGTCATCAAAAGTGACACATCAATGATCTCCTCATAGTTGTACTACAACACTTAGTTTGGAAAAATATTCTTTTGCATAATTTGGTGAATTTTTAATGGGAAAAATATTCAATAACTTCACTTTTAGAAAGTGTAGTGCCATCAAAATGTCTTAATTAGTTTAATAAGTATAATCAGGAAGAGACCATTGATGTGAGAAGTGATTTTGGTGGTACTACACTGCATAATACTGAAGTTATTGAATATGTATCCCATTAAAAAATTCAAAAAAATTATGTAAAATCATATTTTTTCCAAACTAAATGTTGTATTACAACCATGAGGAGATCATTGATGTGTGGAGTAATTTTGATGGTACTACACTGTATAATACTGAAGTTATTGAATATTTTTCCCAAATTATGCAAACTTCTGCATTTTAAAGTCATTTGACTGCTCTATTAAAATGTTAGTGCAACAGAGCCATACATCCAGGGCTTTTAAATTTGAGCTTTCAGCCCAGTGAGTTAATTTGTTGATCAGACCAGACAAGAAAGTCTCACTTCCCCTCAGACATACTGGAAGTAGAGTAGAGCTCAGTGTACAGCGTCTGTGGTTGTGTCCTCATACCTCCATGGAGACTTGTGATCTGAAAATATGTGCTGAGTCACATTTCCTTCCTGTGTCTTTGTTTCCAAAGCTGTTGAAATGGGATCTTCCTTTTGTATGCATCGTTTTTGGAGGTGTAGAACAAGAACAATGGCGAACGTACAAGTAATTTCAGCAGCGTATTTCTGTTAGAGCTTTGTCTTTGAAGTTTGGAAAAATATGCTTTTGCATAATTTTAGTGAATTTTTAATGGGGAAAATATTCAATAACTTCAGTATTATACAGTGTAGTACCATCAAAATCACTTCTCACATCAATGGTCTCTTCCTGATTATACTTGTTAAACTAATTAAGATATTTTGATCGCACTACACTTTCTCAAAGTGAAGTTATTGAATATTTTTTCCATTAAAAATTCACCAAAATTATGCAAAAGTATATTTTTCCAAACTAAATGTTGTAGTACAACTATGAGGAGATCATTGATGCGTGAAGTCATTTTGATGGCACTGCACTGTATAATACTGAAGTTATTGAATATTTTCACATTAAAAATTCACTTAAATTATGCAAAAGCATATTTTTCCAAACTAAGTGTTGTAGTACAACTATGAGGAGAGATCATTGATGTTTGGAGTAATTTTGATGGCACTACACTGTACATTACTGAAGTCATTGTATATTTTTCTTTTCGGTGTTGCACTTTGTAGACGGTCCCTGACCACTGTTTGTGTTTTAACATCGTTTCTATTATGAGTTATTAATCCAGCAAGTTTGAATCTGTCAATATCTTTCCAACTTTACCGAAGTGCTTGAGTAATGAGCTAAATTAACGATTATATTGCGTTTCCAAGTAAATCACATGAATACTTCTTCTGCCACTGTAGATTGAAGACTAGCGTTAACCTGATGAACGTAATGACGTAATGACGTAAGTAACGTAACGTTGACTTTAACTAGGATTAACTTTAACGTTATATCTTTAGTGTCTTTAGGAGTAAACTGGCCATAACTCACTATCAGTTAAAGTTAAACACAGTCGAGTAGGTTACTTTACCGTGTACTGTTTAATGTCCAGGTACTGCAGTCCCGTCACTTTCTAACTCGGTGAAACTGTGGATGTAAACACACAAGGTTCCGCCTCTGACTCGTTTTCGTTTTGGCGCGTCCGGAACCGGAAATAGCGTCATTTCCGGTAATAAAACAGAAGCTGCATCTTTTTCTTATTTTTTATTAAACAAATTTAAATTTACAAACAACAAGGCTCATAGATCATTGCATTCAAGTAAAGGGACAAGGTGCATATAGAAAAAAATTATATATGAAAATAATAATAAATTAAATTAAGGGGAGTCATATGTCGTACCAGACAATAAATATTTGTTTTTACTGCCAATTATCGTCAATTGTTAATTAAACGTGTAGCCTTATGATAAAAGAAAGTGGACGCTTAAATATAGTATATATATAAATATACGCTTACGATGCATGTACTTTAAGCGTCCACTTTCTTTTATCATAAGGCTACACGTCTAATTAATAATTGACAATAATTGGCAGTAAAAACAGATATTTGTTGTCTGGTACGACCATGGCCGCATTAAGGGTACGACATACGACTCTGTTTTATATATATATATTACGATATATATATATGTATGTATTGTGGGGGTATCGTTCCTATGCAGAGGCTAGTTTAGTTTATTTATTGACTACACTGAGGGTGTTTTATGTTTAAATTATTTTTTTATTTTTTTATTGTGTTGAGTTGAGTTGAATGCTACTTATTTTGTACTGCAATTACCTTGTGCCTTTTCTACTTTTTCTTTTCTTAAAGCTGACTTGGTGTAAACTGCTCATGTACTTAGGTGCAAATGGCAAATAACACTCTTGAATCTTGAATCTACTCTACTGTCTGTGTTTATAACCAAACATATGACTTCCCGTTACATTTTTCAAACGAATAAAAGCCTTAAACACAGGAACACGAAATATAAATATAAAACCACTTATAAAATATCTCTCATATAGTGTTGCCATATCAAATGTGTCAACATGACTGTCAGAAAAATATATGAATCTAAGAGATGTTATTTTCTTTGGCTTTACATAAAAAGTGATGATTATTACTGTAAATAGCTTGCTGTGGGGTGTGTGTAATGCTGTTTAAAAGTAATGCATGCTGTTAGATGTGTTTGCATGCTGCTGTTTTATTTATAAGCAATGCTGTTGTGGTAGTGTAGTGGGCAAAACACACACACACACACACACACACTTACACTCTGCTTCCTGATTTTGTTTTGTTTTGTTTTCACGTAGATCTAAGGCATGTATAGCCTAACGCAAATGAAATGCATTTCTAAGAAATTGCATTGCACAATTTAACTTGACCTAGTGTTCGGTTTGTGCCTAGATCCTGGTCAGTAAGGGCCTACCATGGCAAGTTCACACAGGGTCTCGCACCCTTCCCACAACAGCGCTGATACAGTATATCCCTTTATACTACAGGTATAATGTATAATTATTTCAGACATCATACACTGACCCTCTAGGCTTTACAGCCGGCACTGCTTGGATCTAGAGAGGATGGGATGTTGTCAATCTAACACTCTTCCTCCTCCCTGAAAATTTGACCTTCAGCGAGCTACTGTACCAGCAAAGAAGGAAGGAAGCGAGAGGAGGTCAGGAGGTGGAACATAACATTGCAGAAGAGGAAGTAGCTACTCACAAGTCCCATCTCCAGGGAGCACCAACGAAAACACCATGTAGCCTACAGTATTTAGTCATCAGGTAAGCATTTGTGCAGTAACATGTGTTATTTTAATTAATCAACAGAAGAATGGGCGATGGGCATCGGAGGATCTTATCAGTACTTGTTTTACTATGTTTATTTTTATTAAAAGGTTCTGTGCTACCAACATTAAGCAAAGTATATTGTGCATTCCTTTCATACTGAATGCAATATTTGACAGCTTTATTGAGTGTTATCAAAGCTGCAAGCAGCAGCAAAGTAGTGTCTAATCTAGCTATTTAGTTGGACAAAGGGAAATTAAAAGTTTTGATATGGGTGGATTGTCAGGTTTCTAATAAAGGTTTTTGCTCAATTTGACCTATGTGACTGATTTTTAATCATTTATTTTACTTATGGGCATGTGAGTATTGTTTAATGAAAAAATGTGAACCTATCTTTTAAGAAAAAACTAAACAAAAGAAAGAAAGAAAGAAAGAAGAGACAGCATTTGGGTTAAACTGGGAAGTAAAGACAATTTGTTGCTGGGCTGTACCACTTAGGTTTATCTGGTTTATTAAAACATCTCCGACAAAACAGCAAGAACTTACTACAGTAACTCAGTAGCACTAACAGAACAAATAACTCGACATCAGGGCTCCCAAAGGCATACTATTTCCTTCCACAGGAAAGGAAAAGGCGTTGCTGAGAATGATAAGGTTTTACTCCCCCAGAAAGTGTTCTGCCCACAATTATCACTCTCCTGCAGGTTGATATACACAGATTTTTGCTCCAAGAAATTAATTTCCCTTGCTTAAGGTATGTGCCTTTAAATATTTGCTTTCATTCCAGTGTGTAATAATTTAAGCTTATCTGTGGTGGGAAGGTGGGTGCCATGCTCCAAGGGAGGAAAACTCATAACAGTAGATTGAGGGCTTGTCTAAACAAAGTATTCCAGAACATCCCATTTCTGGAATGTGTACAACTTTTTACTCAAGTTTGGTCCTGCAGTGCTTTTCTTGGATTTCTGTTTCAGCAGTCTGTGCAGATAGAAGACAAGAAGAGCCCTTCAAAATGTGCGACAGAAGAAAACTGCTTCTTGCTGCAATTGTGTTCTACTACAAAGTACGTATTGTTTCTCTTACAAATAGCCAATTGAAACCTGTTATGTTAGAATTAAAAAAGCAATATTCTCTCCTCTTGAAACTATCTTTTTAATGCCATACTCAATTAAAGGTGACTGCAGGGAGCCCAAAACTGCTGGACATGGCCCCAGATGCTGTCGATTACGTGTACGATGAATGCCGTAAAGAGGCCATGGAGACATTTATCCATTCAGGCCTCTTACAGAAAGAGCTAAACGCTAGTGAGGGATTCCAGAGAGCATGGAGCGCAAAAACTTCCTGTTCAAAGCTGATCCCTGGAGGAACAAAAGAACACACTGCTGCACTTTTAGCTTATGCTGACGGGGAGGCAGAATTTACAGAGACCTTTGACATTGCAGTAGAGACTACGGGTGGAAATGTTAGCACCTATGAAAACCACTTCCATTTCAAGTCCCTTCACTTCCTGCTCATGGATTCAATGTCGCTGCCGAATCCAAAGGAGAAATGCAAGATTGTGCATTTTCTCACAGACAAATACACGGCACAAAAGGGCTCAAAGATGAGATTTGGAAAGTTCACCAAAGTTCATTCAAGCTACAGTGCGGCTCAGAGTATGACTGACTTGGATGATCAAGTCATCTTTAATATCACTTCTTGCTTCTTTGTCAACCTGGGAGACGACATCTGCAGTGAAGACCAGGGTATGGTCCTCTTATCTCCAGCTGAAGTGTTCACTGTGGAAGCTGTCAATGTAATAACTGACGAGAGAAATGATGCTGAATACACTGAGATCGTTTTGAAACACTCTGAACTGAAGAAATCAGACAACTGCAAAAGTTTGTCACGGTAAGACATTTTCTTAAAAAAAATTAAATATTTTACTAAATCCTGTGATTATTTACAATGATGTTTTAATTATGAGGTCATATTTTATTTCTTTATCAAAACTGTGTGTGTGATCTTTGAATGTTACAGAATTCTAAAAAAATAATGAAGAATTGTTTGGCATCAAATATTTGAAATAGATAGAAAGACCAAATAAATTTACTTGACTTTGAAATAAATTTATCCAAGATAGTCTCTTAAAGTTCCAAGCTTAGCTTGAAGAGTGATATATTTTAAAACCCCTGAAAACCTGGTCTCAGATCTTTAGTATTTCTCTAAAAACTTAAAGGGGAACTACGCTCATTTTCCAAATTCATACATGTTATTCTTATGGTCTAAGACAGTCCAAAAATATAATTACACAAGAACAACTCGCCCCCAAATCCAAAAACTAGAGTGCTAAAACTCAAACTTGTGATGTCATACGGTATAAAGTGTGGAGCTGCTCCAAAGACAATGAATGAGGAAAGATGTTAGACAACACTGAGAGCACTCAGGAAAATGTTCAGGAGCATTTCAATGGAATTGCATTGCTAGGCAACAGCTCTGGTCCATGTTTATTTCCTGTCAGCTGATGTCATTCACATACACAACAGGAAATAAACTGGGACACATTTGGAATGTTTATGTTTACGACTGTGAGAAGGACTGCGTCAGAAGAGTACAAAGAAAAGCTATATCGCTCATAATAAGAAGCTGATTTTTCAGGGTCTTTAAGATATTTTAATATTATAAATATTCCCCTCTCTCTTTGTGTCCATCTCTTTAGGTCCCCAGCTGATGGCTCCACCCAGTGGCTTGTGTTGATGCTCGTGGCTTTATCTCTTTTTTTCTTTAACTATTGAAAACAAATGGAAAGTAATCAGCAGATTGCACTGAGAGTTATTACAACAGAAAACGCTGCTTTGTTTTTTTATAGTTGAACAATAATCTGTTTTGCTGTGATGCTGCCAATTAAGGTGCAGCAAGCTTTTGTAGTCAGCTGCAAAAATGTAGTCATAACACTATTTTTTAATCACTTCAACCACATTTTCTATACGAATATCAGTGGAAATATACTGCTTTAATATATGAGTTGAGCGTTACATAAACAAATAAACAGACTGCACTGCTCTTGTCTTGCCTTATCATTTTTTACACCTGTATGTATATATATTCCAGGGCTGATTTTTGAGCACCTGTTCATGTGACAACTACAATAAAAGCAGTTTGCAAACAGTGAAGTCATCAAATTCTTCCAGAGAGAAATATGACTGCAGTCCAGCACCTGTGGAGCACAGCAGAACTTTTAAAAGTTGTTAAGATATTACAGTGTATTTGTGACTTTACAATACATGCTTTTCAGTCATTAGTCATCATTAGACTGACACTACACTGAAACTGTACATGCAATTTGGTTGATTTGCTGAGTTAATGCCACTTTACTGTAGTCACCAATACACCCAATACACTGTAAAACATCATATAAGAATTCAATGGAATCAACTTGTGTTTTATCAAACTGCTGTTTGTCTTTAATCATGTTAAATGAAGGTGTTTCTTCTCGTGATAATAAAATCAATGAAAACCATGATGAAGGTTGGTATTGAATTCAGTCAATAATTGTACATATTAGGATGCAATGTGGCTGAAATAGGAGTAGTCAGCTATATAACTAAGATCCCATGTCTATGTTCAGCAAAGAATGGATTCTTTAATGTCTAAATGGCGTGCAAACATTTATTAAACTTGTTTCCTCAAATGCAGTGAATTTAACTCAACTGATTTTACATTTTCACAGTTAATCTACATCATAATACATTAATAAGAAATATAAATATATATACAGAATATAATAACACATGCTATACATACACTTATTATATCCCCCCAAAAAAACATACTTACAGTAAACTAGAACAGTCCTAAACAAGTTGATTTTAAAATGGCACATGCTTTCTCTAACTACAAAGAATACAGCAGCAAGCACTTGATAACTTAATATCAGCGTCACTATTATAGATTTAAGGGCATTAATGCTGGAAGAGCAGCGTTAGTACTGATGCTGCAGTTATTCTGAGTAATGGTCTGATGGCATTAAATATACCATAAGAAGAGCATTTAATCAAGTGCATACAGTATACTTCCATGTGATATTACAGCATACGTAATGTAACACTAAAGTGCTAACAACATGTCAAAAGCAGCTGAAAGTGTATAGTTCATGTTGCTGACAAAGTATTTTAATTTTTTTATATATTTTGGCAATATCTAAAAGTATTATCATGATAAAGAGATTTATTTTACATTTTGGCAATTTGGCACCATTAAGATTATGCTGAATTAGCTTTTAGCAGTTCAATGTATCCATGACTTACAGACAACTATCACTGGAGTACTTTGATATTGAATAAAGCTTAAAAACATGATGATTCTCAGGTAAGTTCTGCAGTTATAAGCATCTTATTTCTATGATTGCTAAGCGGGTTTATGAACGTTTATTTGCATTAAACATCTGAGACAATAATATCCTCGGAAATGAAAGTCAAACTGAATCTAAAAATATGTCTGTGTGTTGAGATTGGGTTAAAGTACCTTAAAGGCACAGTTTGAGTGTTTGGAAGTGGTATTGTATGAGGTATTTATCCATAGTAGGTGAATATTTTATATATTTTCACTGTTTTATCTCGCTGTCAGACAGCCCTTTCCATTCCAACGGGGAACTAAGTGAAACTTATCTATGCTCCCTCCAAAGCCAGCAGGCTCAGATGACAAAAACAGTAAAAATATTTTTCACTTTCAGTTTAGTTCGCCGTCGTAAATTACTCTAAATATAGCGTACACTTAAAGGATATCAATTTTTTTTAGGTAAACCTTTCTTTTAGGTGACTAAAATACATTTTTGCCGACCGTCGTCTTCTGTAAGTAATACACCTCCTATGGATAAGTACCTCATACAACCCCACTTCAAAACACCCAAACTATCCCTTTAATTGCCTCCGTGAGCTCGCTGTGTGTCACAGCCACTGCTGCAGCTGTTGATAAACAGGCAAAATCATCGGGGAGGCATGCCTCACAGTTTGAAAACCTCTAGTGTGGTGTAAAAAATCAACACTATGCCCAGATTTCTAAACGTACACCACGACCATCAGACTTAATTAACATTATCAGCTCTTTAAGAACACGAAAAAGTCCAATCAGCTCAAAAAATGTGTCAAATGAGCCTAGTGAGCTGGATTGTGTCCAGTGGAGACAACTAACTGTTCTTATTATTGGGCTCAGAGGTGAGTCGTGACCTGTGTCCACGTGAACAAGTGCTCTTGTCTTTGCTGAGGATGCTGGTGTCGACCCGAGAGAGAGTGCACATGCTGCTCTGGCGACCCGGTCGAAGTCTTGTGTTTCGGAGCTCCAGCTCATCGTAGCTTGAGATCTGGACGAAGGGACACCATCGGAAAACACGCTTGAAGCCGGCCCGGAACCTGCACCCAAACACCCCTGACATGTAATCATGATGCTGTGTACAAAGACAGTACCTTCATGTGTGTTTTTGGTTTATCGGGGAGACTTATTTGTACCTACCTGTTGTTGAGGCAGCAGTAGATGATGGGGTTGTACATGGTTGAGCTCATTGCCAGCCACAGCACCGACAGGTAAACCTGCTGGATGTACTTCCACTTGCTCAGACGCTTGTTGAGACCCGTCACAATGAAGTAGACGTGATAGGGGAGCCAGCAGAGGGCAAAGGTCGACACAACAATGATCATCATCTTCACCACCTGCAAGAGGAAGAAGACAAATACCAACATCAGGACAGCACTACACCTTTCCTCTGCATACATATAACCGCGTTTAACTGGTGACTCTCAGCCAAATGTGTCGTGGTTGCTCGTAGTGACGGCAGCTGTGTCCTCGTAAAAGTCTTCAATTTTACTTTAATCAATTTTAAATACATACTTATCATTTATTATCTACGCCAACCATTTATGTAGGAACAACCACGGACGAGTTAATACTGGTAGCAAACAGTAGAGTCACTACGACTTGCCACCGCAGTAATGGCCGGATTCTGATTATTGCAGCTTTATATAATTCAGCTTTTTTCACACTAACTGAAAACCTTTGAAAAATTCCTCCCCGCACCGTGTCCATACTCTTCAACTGGATAAACACAGAATTAAGGAAGCAAAACTCTCTAAGAATATCTCTCTTGAATATTTGAAGCCATGGCTGCTCTTTAAATGCACATTGTCTCTGAAGTAGCGAGTATGTTGCCTGTTTTCCTTCATTCTGATCACAATGACGTTTTCATTCAAGTCCAGAGAAGGAAAGGTCATTGATGACGCACCAGACCCAGCAGGTTCCAGGTAGGATGGACGCGAGAGCGGCACAGAGCTCATCAGTGTGTTGCAGGCAGCCCGATGCAGAGCTGTGGGGGGTTAAAAGGAGCAGGAGGCTATTATACCATCAGCAGAGGCTCATCTGGTGGACGGAGATGAGAGCGTCCTCCTCTTATCTCAAGCCTAAATGGCATCTTGTCAGCGTGGGCCTTTGAATCAGGCGCGACATTGTCCTGTAATTGTCTTGTACCTTTGTTTCCTGACATTTATAAATCTCTTTTATCTCTCACGGCTCAATTTTGCCAGCACTCTGAGCCTCTGATGATTTTTTTTTCTGTGGGCGCTCGAAAAAATTGTAAATGACAATCCTGCACCTGTCGCTCTCTCTATTTCTGTACACTGAATATGTTTGTGGTGCCAAACAATATTACTAATGTAAGAAATCTATTTTCAAGTTACTGTTAGTTTTGTTTTGTAGTTTATATTACTGCTCACTTTATTACACAATTAGGGCCGCTGACTCACTTGCTGTTTTTAAATCTAATCTTAAAAATCACCTGTTACTCTTTGCTTTCCCCTTGGGTTTTATAATTACTGTGATTTTATAGTATTTTTAGTTGCTTTTAACTTATGTTAGGAAGTCATTTGTCTAATTTTATTTGTCCTATTTTGATGCGTTTAATCACATGTTTCTTGTGTAAATTGTCTTAACGTTGTATTGTGATTGTAAATTCATTACTATTATTACACTCATTTTACAGAACAAATATGAGTTTAATTAAGATGAAATTGATGAGTGTAATTTGGCCATTGTCAAAAAAAAGTTGTTTTATTTACATAATTGTTTTTTAAATTTAATCTAAAATATCATTAATCACTGAATACTTCCACAGCCTAACCCTTACACTGTCTCTTTGAATAATCCAGCATGTTAACCTGCAGTATTTGTGACATTTATCAATAAATTGCTGTACTCTTTAGCTTTAATCCGGAGGCTGTCTTGATAGATGTCCGTCATGACAGCTGTGATGACCTTAATCCCTGTTTAACCCAACCCTTATAGTAAAAGCTGCATATCACACTGTGCAGTCTGGCTGATGATGTCTAACTACAGTGGACTAACTAAGTGTCTCTGGAAGCTTTTCTCTTCTCAGACAGCATTTGCAATTGAACAAGTTATGTTTGCAAAAGTCTATATGAATGCACGGCAACATAAAGTGTGCTTGTGCTAAGGTACGTTTTCTCTGTGTTTTTCAGATATTAAAGCATGAATTAACTTCACAACAGCTCTGCATGACACATCTTACTGATCGAAGCTGTAAGTGGCTCACAGTGTTTTGTCACACGGCAGAGCTTGCTTTAGTTGCCTGTGAAACGTGTTTCGCTTCCTCCCCAACCAGCAGAGGTCTTTTACTAGAGAACAGAGTAAGTTTAAAGTTTTTTTTTTAAAGTTTAAACATGTGTATTGTTAATGCTGTTGGGGACAGGTGTCCCTGCTCCTGGGAGATTATAATGCAACAATAAGAAAAGTTTTTCTTTGTTTCTGTTTTTTTAATTTAAGATGGTAAGTGTGCAGGCTAAGATAAAACGGCAACAGAGCTTGCGGTCATCTGTTTTTTCAGTTGATTCGACTGTTATCGGGCCATTAAATAGGCGTTATCGGTCGCTATAAGCACAATAGATGGTCAGTAGGGGCCTACCACACCCAATAGTAGGTTTTATCATCGATTCACATGGTCGATCACCAGAAGGAGCAGAAGCAGAAGTCAGGTGCTGTAGTATAGACAGCATGAAACTCCACATGGGGTGGAGGTCTTTCTCCCAGGAGGCCGGGGTTTGCCTCCCGTGTGAAACCAACGTGTAGTTGCATTTGTGATCACAAGTATTTTGAAACTTTTGAACTTTAGAAATGTAATTATTTTAGGCAAAACACGATGATTTTCCCGAAATCTAACTGAGTGGTTTTGTTGCCAAAACCTAAAGAAACCGTTTTGTTTGTGTTAAAAACGTGTTACGTGTTAGAAAGTGTTGCTTTTACAACATAGTAGGTGTAGTAGGCCCCTAATGACCCACATCTATGGTGCTTATAGCGACCGATAACGCCTTTTTAATGGCCTGATAACAGTTGAATCGGGTGTTTTTTTAAAGGTTAGGTTTAAGATTTTGTTGATATTTTTCAATTCATTTTCTACACAAAGGGAACCAGCTTTTTTCTTAAAAGCATTTGAAACATTTATCCTACTGAAGTTTGTCTTTTCTGTAACATGTTTGCTTACTTTTCCTTTTCAACTAAAGGCTTTCATGTGTTGATGCTTTCTAACAAAGGGACTTGAACCTCAGTGCTTCATCTCCCTACATCAGACTTATACTAAATCACAGCAGCATATCAGCACAAGATGCCTTTAGACGAGTAAAAACCGTCCCGGTAGACTACCAGGTGAGTAGAAATTTATAATAATATCTGCCAGTTTTATGCCATTTTGTGTAAATTAAATAAATGTGGTATTTACCTTGCGTTTGGCTCTGAGCTGTCCATGATAGTTATCAGCTGAGTCTCCTGGGATCTCCCCTCCCCACAGAGTCACCCCCACGATGGTGTAAGTGATGCCCATCACCACTAACGGCAGCATGTAGACCAGAACTGTCACTATGATATGATACCTTCAAAAGTGGAGAAACACATCACCAGTTTATATTTTAATCTGTGTGACAAAGACAAGCAGGATGAAGAGATTGTGAATATATCTGGAGTTAATGATAGACACAACCAGATGATGCACACAGAAACACACTTACAAGAAACTAGATTGCAGCGCAGCTTTGTCGTGATAATGATGATGAAGCTTGACATACGAAAAGGGTTTATCAGTGTTCTCACATGAAGGGGTCGTCGGCCATGCGGGGCCAGGCCACGTAGCAGACGGTCCTGCGGGGCAGAGTTCGGGTGGTGGAGAAGTAGCCTAGAGGGAAGGCCAGAACCACGGCCAGACTCCAGATACAGACGATGACTCCGGTGGTGGCCTTCGCCGACAGACGAGGCTTCAGGGGATGGATGATGGCCATGTACCTACAAGGTCAGAGGTCACAACATTGGCCTGAGCTTTGACTTTATAGTAAATTCAAACATAACAGTTTCAGTATGTTGCACTTAATGCAAACCTGACCACAGCTGGCATTTTGCAGATTAGGTTACAGTGACTCACTCCTATTCCTCAGATGAATAAAGAAAAGTTCAAGCTGTTCAATAAAATGAGTCAACGATTCAAGAAAATGTCACACCACCTTTTGAAACCACTTGAAATCAATTGAGGCATTACTCATCTCTGTTTTTTTAAGGTTCAGGTTAAGATTTTGTTGATTTTCATGTCGCCATTTCTTTCTTGTCTTTATTTTCTGCAGAAAGGGAACCATCTTTAAAACCTTTTTTCTTAGTAAGCCTTTGTAACATTTAGCCTGAAGCTTCCTGTAACTCTTTTGCTTACATTTCCTTTTCAAATAATGCTCAATTTGCAGATGTTTTCTAACAAAGTCCTTCATCTCCCTACATGTTCTATCAGACTTATACTCAATCACAGCAGCGCATCAGCAAAGGCTGAACTTAGACGAGTGATTACTGTCTTGGTAGACTACCAGCTGGGTAGAAATGTATAATCATATCTGCCAGTTATACGCATATGTTGTGCTTTCATGAAAACTGTTAAAGAACAATCTTAACTTTTACAACCTTATGCACATGTACATAATCTAATTACAAATACCCCTGTTTGCTTCCCCTCCAAAGACACACAAACTAAATGCATAGAAAAGGTGTAAATAAAGTGTAAATGCAGTTAATGCAGTTTAGGCATTCTAGATGATGTCTCTTTTGGTCATCAGTGATTTCCCACTCATGTATTATTTTAGTAAAATGTGCTCAGGCATCTCTGAAGTACAGGAGATGTCACTTTTCATTCAAGTTGTAGTTAATAAAGTCAAACCAGTGACTGACAGTCTTTTTAAAGGATGCATTTGTTAAGTTTTACATTTAACAACTGAGTACTTGACCTGTTTCAAAGTAAAAAAAACAGAAAACAACACTTTTTTCTCTATATGGAATAATTGATTAGGGCCATCTCATTTACCGTATATGTGGAATTGATCCTCTATATATAGACAGATGTCACAACCCCTTTTTCATTCAGAGCACTGCAACAATTAACAGATGGCTTAAATGTAAGCCATCGCTACATGACTGTGTAGCGATGGCTGCTACACGACTGTGTCGTCAGCGTAGGCTCGTCGTCCATGTATCTGGCAAAACATGTGATGCTGTTGCAGATAAGCTAACCAAAAACTTAGAAAAAGTTTCAGCCTGGCTTGATACCTCCTGTTTGACACTAAACACTCAGAAAACAAAGTCCATCTGTTTTTCTATTAAGAAGCTACCTGCAACACAATCCTTGAATGTTAGAATTAAAGGTGAGCACATTGAACAGGTAACAGAGGTAAAGTATTTAGGGATCATTTTAAATTCTCAGTTAAACTTTAAAAGTCATGCTAAAAAGATTTGTAAAACGATAAATGCTAACCTTATCTTGTTTTAGGACGGTAAGAAATTGCTTGACATTTGACTGTGCCTTGCTGTTTCTAAATTCAATGATTTTCTCACATCTGTCCTATGGTTTGGCTGCCTGATCCCAGGCCAACCAGTCTGTAGTAAAAACCCATAGAGTGTCTTTACAATAGGGCCTTGAAAATCTTGGACAAAAAGCAAATAAGGTACCATCATTGCCGCATTCTGAGTAAATACAAGATGTTAAGTTTTGCAAACTTTATTTATTTTCATTATGTAAAGCTTGTGTTTAAATGTTTGAACGGACTTGCTCCTCTGTCTTTCTGCAAATACATCATGAGACTACAGAGCCGTAGCAGATCCACCAGAGCAGCTTCAAGTGGCAATTGTAAAGTTCATTTCTGCAGAACATCTTTTGCTCAGACAGCTTTTTCTGTGAAAGGAGCGAAGTCTTGGACCTCGCTACCTGATCACTGGAAATCTGCTGCAAACTTTACCACCTTTAAGAGAGCAACCAAATCCTGGTTAATTCAGCGACAAACCTCTACTCATGTCTAGTTTTTCATGTAATGTTTTTAAATGTGTGCTTTATTGTATTTATTTATTTTTCCTGTAGCCTACACATTCCTGTTTTAATCTTTTATTTTCACAAAAAGCCCTCCTAGGGACAGATGTTGCAAATTAGCATTCCCTATAAGCACTATGATACTGGCATCAGATAGCTGTTTTTAAGTTGTCTATGTACATTGTATTGGTCCCTATTAAACAAACCATGAATGAATGAATGTAATGCAGGCTATTCTGAAATAAGTACAAGTAAACTGACCCAAATTACTGTGAAATGTGTATTGTAAAATATCTCAAGTTGTAAAATAATCTGGAGGCATGCACACACCACTTTTTATCACTCTCATGCGCACAGTATAGGATATGCTCTTCCTCCTACACTGTAAAAAAAGTGTAAAATACTGTCCGTTAATTAACATAAATAAACTGTAAAAAAAAAAACAGTAATTATCTTTATATAATTAGCCTTTATTACTGTAATATTACAAGAAATATTTTACTTTTAAGATATATTTATTGTTAGAATAGTCATACACCGTAAATCTAAGACCATTTACATATAAATCACAAATGAAACATGTAATTCTACATTGCAAAAGCCCAAATTTACATTAACTCTCAGCAGTTTTGCAAAAAAATCTGTATTTTTACAAGAAATATTTTTAGAATTCCATGAAATCGTTTTCTTTTAACATAAATTAATTGTTAAAATAGATTCATAAACATCTAAAAAACAGAATAATTATCTTTATTAATGATCAGGTAAAGTTTAAATACAGATAATTACGATTGTGATTACAAAAAATACTGTAAATCTAAGACCTTTTACATATAAATCACAAATAAAACATGCAACTTTTTTTCTGTCATTTTGAAATACAGACAAAAAATGTAACATTTCTTGAAAAGAATTGTAAAAAAAAAATGTTTTTTTTTTTTTTTTTTTACAGTGCACTGTTAAGAATTTAACAGTAAAATAACAGTAAAGAACTGGCAGCAGGGTTGCCTTTATGTTACTGTAAAGTAAACATTATTATACTGTCACTGATATTTACAGCTTTGTACTGTTAATGCAAAATACAGTTTGAACTTTATTAATTTCACAGTATTTTACAGTTAATTTACTGTTTAAAGATACATTATATAGCTGTTTTTCACCTTTCTTTTACATTATCTTACTGATTTGTTTTAATGCACTATTAAGGTTGTATTTTTTACATACATTTTAATAAACGTTATTTTTTGCCTAGATGAATAGACTTAGCAGGTTACAGACATAGGAATAGTCACACTAAATACAATTAAAGGCACTTGTTAGGAAAAAGGCTATAATAGACTTGTTGACACTTTTCCCAAAATGTCTGTCTGTAGCTGGCTACAAGCACAGAATGCAAACCAGAACAACATGTGAGTGAAGAACAATAAAGCTAATTCACTGATTTTACAATCATGTACAATGTACAAGCCTCACATGTGCAGATCAGGTCCCAGAATTAAAACAATACTGCATGAAACTGTTACTGATGATACTTTAGACAGCTGATCAGCAGTAAAGTGATGTTTTTTAAGAATGCATTATAGTTCAATTAAAAAACGGCCTATGAGCGTAATTTAACAGGTTTTCTTTTGTATTAACAGTAAAGCACTGTTTTTAGCAATAACAGGTTAATACTGTTGAAATCCTGCTGTAAATTAACAGCAATTGTTTACAGTGTATGGTATGATCTTCCTCCTACCTGTCGATGGCTATGGCTGTCATGGAGTAGATGCTGGCGAACACAGCGGTGACCGGGAAGAAGTTGTGAAACCTGCAGTAAACCTCTCCAAAGTACCACTCTCCGTGAGCCGCGTACACGAAGTTGATGAGCGTGTTGAAGGCAGCCATGGACACGTCGGAGAAAGCCAAGTTCAGCAGGAAATAGTTGGTGACGGTTCTCATCCTCTTGTGCGCCAGAATGATCCAAATCACGATGAGGTTTCCAAACACAGCCACCGCCAGCACCGAGCTGTAGGCGACCGACCAGAGAACGATGCGCCAGGCAGGCTGCACGAACTGGTTGGTCAGATTCCTGGTGGAGTTGGACTCATCGCGTTCAGAGGCCATTCCTCAAGTGTCCTCTCAGTCGGATCTGCTTCAGTCTGTTTCAGTCTGCTGCTGCTTCAGTCTGCTGCTGCTGGAAGGCGACATAAATCACTTTGGCAACTCTGATGCGCAACATACGCGCAGGAGTGTTAACATGTGACCAGAGAGACAGACAGAGAGAGAGAGAGATGCTGATGGTCCTGATGCTGATGGTCCTGATGCTGGTGATGCTGATGGTCCTGATGCTGATGGTCCTGATGCTGCTGGTCCTGATGCTGGTGGTCCTGATGCTGATGGTCCTGATGCTGATGGTCCTGATGGTCCTGATGCTGCTGGTCCTGATGCTGATGGTCCTGATGCTGGTGGTCCTGATGCTGGTGGCCCTGATGCTGGTGGTCCTGATGCTGGTGGTCCTGATGCTGATGGTCCTGATGCTGGTGGTCCTGATGCTGGTGGCCCTGATGCTGGTGGTCCTGATGCTGGTGGTCCTGATGCTGATGGTCCTGATGCTGGTGGTCCTGATGCTGGTGGTCCTGATGCTGATGGTCCTGATGCTGCAGCATCACTCACACTGATTCACTGGAGGATAAATCAGTTCATCATGTTTTCTGTTTTTACACACAATCCCTGATCACATAAATCTATCAAAGGGCTGCTAAGCTGATGTGAGCACGACATGTAGGCTATTTTAAAAACATGAATACTTCATTCATTTATGAGATATAAGCAAATGTATTATTTCAGTTTCAGCTGTTTTCGCTCACACATTTGCATCGGTGGAGGAAATATACAGACCATTTACTTAAAGGGACTATTTGTAACTTTCAGAAATGCTTGTTAACAGCGACACCTGTGGCCGCTAAGTCAACGAATGTAAAAGCAGGATTTTTCTGTTTTAGTAGTTTGAGGTGGAGCTCATTTTGAATTATTTTGTATCTGACTAACGCTAATGGTTATTTTCACCATTAATTAATCTAATAGTAAGAAATGCCATTATAATTACCCAAACTGACACCTCGACAATGTTTGTTTTATCCAACAAACAGTCCAAACCTCACAATTATTACAAATTAATTAAAATTATTAAGAGGAAAAGCAGCTAATTTTCACATTTGAAAAGCCGGAGCCATGAAATGTTTTAGCATGAAAAATGACAAAGATTTATCAAAATAGTTGCCAATTAGTTTGTCAGTTGACTAATCGAATAATCAACAAATCATTACAACTGTTTTTGTATGTACTGTTGGGTAGCTTAATTTATAACAAAGCATCATAATTATTATTGTTATTATTGTTATTATTATTATTATTATTATTATTATTATTATTATTATTAATAATAATAATAATAATAATAATAATAATAATAATAATAATAACAACAATAATAATAATAATATTATTAATAATAATAATAATAATAATAATAATAATAATAATAATAATAATAATAATATTAATAACCTGTTATATAATAATATGTCCTGTATTTGTATGTTTTGTGTGCAAAAATCTGTCAAATAATTGTAGTGAAGTAAAAAAAAAAGTACAATATTTCCCTCTTAAATATGGTGGAGTAGAAGCATAAATAGCAAGAGAAGAACATACTCAAGTAAAGTACAAGTACCTCAAATTCATACTCAAATACAGTACTTGAGTAAATGTAATTAGTAACATTCCACCACTGCAAATTTTAAGTTACATTACCAATTTTGTCCAAATAAGTTACAATAAGCACATTCAACCTGATGCTGATCCAAATCTGTAATATTCTTGCACATGTTGAACTTTACACATCTACATTTCCACATTTGCTACCTCAATTATTTTTTTTTATTAAAGAACAAAACATTAAAACCTGCACACTTTGCTAATATATATTGTGGGTTATTCTAATATAGATAATTTTTTTATGCTAGTTTAGGTAGTCAGGTATATTTTTAGTGTATTCCAATATTCTACATATTTTGTATTCTATGGATATATTTCTCTAGTGTTGACATGTACATTTCATGTGCTGTTCCTGTGCATTGCTTGGATAACCTGCTGCTGTAACACAATTATTTCCCAATTTTCACATCTGTCTGTCTGTCTGTCTGTCTGTCTATCTATCTATCTATCTATCTATCTATCTATCTATCTATCTACAGTGAAGCAGTCGTTGGAAATTAAATTCTTTGTTCTCAGGCTCCCTCCAACAATACTACTACAGATGTGATCAACAGGTGTGTACTGTGGCCCATGAGACTATTAGCTGTTACTCTTCACTAAACTCTGGTAAATGTTCAAACCATTTCTAAGCAAAGGGTCATGTCCTGCATCACAGCTGTCTGAAGCCTCGGATGACTCGGAGTGTGATACGGTTAATCCCTCATAGCTGTGCCATCAAACTCTCAAATTGTATGTAGGTTGGTGTGTATTATGTAACTATAAGCTCAAAACAGATCATGTGTAAAGGCCATTAAGTGTTGGACATAAAGAAAAGGCTTTTGATGATATGACTCTCTCTGTAACGTTTCGATAAAGAACACTTAATTCAAAGACATTTCTTCATGTTTCACCTCCAACGTTATCTATAGATTTCTACAGAACATCCTGTTTTCTCAACGTTCTGTTCGACCGTTTAGTAGAGCACATTCTGAGTCACTATATCTTATTGAAAAATGTGTTTTGAACTCAACTCAACCTGATTGAGCCATCTCTACTACTCTGTATGTTTTGCTAAAAAATCCACTAGATGTGCCGTTAATTAGCGTGCCCTTATAGTTCGCCTTCTTCCAGGAAGACAGCAACAAAAACAATTAGGCTACTTCAAACGTGAGGACTGTTTGGTCTCATTTTAAAAGGTAGGCATATGCTTTCCACATATCATAATTTCAGAGGCCTTACTGAAAAGAATTATGTAACTTGATGTTACAAAAAAAGTCTACAATAAGGGGCAAATAATTTTCTAAAATCATTCTTTACCAAACAATTCAGTTGTCCTTTTATGGTAAAGGTAGTCAAGCTAATGATGTAATTAAAATGTATTATTTTCTCCTAAATAAATAAGTTTTGATCATTCATTGTTATTGTAATATGGTACATTTAACGTTATTCCATTATATATATGCTGAAATAATTTAATAAGTATGATTTTTTTTTTACTGTCTAAAAACATGCTCTACCAAACAGTTACTGGTAAAAGTAGTGATTTTAAGATTATAATTTTTTTTTTTACAAATTTTATGAATTTTTTAAAGGTTATGAACATTCATTGTTGTTAATAATATTTGGAAATATCATGTATTTAATTTTATTCCATTATATAATTGATGAAAAAAATTGTATCAGTATGATTTTTCACCATTTCTGAGATGTTTTCAAAGTAGCCTGTAAATATGGTAAATATCTAGAATAAATACATGGAAATAATACTAGTACTGGTAATACTTCTAATCCTATGGTAACACATTTACATATGTTGGTATACTAACCTATTATTAGCATAATAACAGTACATGGTTTGAATTTTTCTTTTAACATAAAGCGTCATCTCAACCTCTTGGTATGGTCTATATTAAAAAAAACTTTGGGGTCTGTTAAAACAAAAAACATTGATTGTTGTTATAATTTCAAACACTTATTCAAACAACACAAAAAAATAGAATTAATTTGAAACTGAATTCAAATTTAAAGAAAACTTTTGTAACACTGAAATGATTTTCTGAATGTCTGAAAGTGCACTCCCTGTCAAGACACAACCAGAGTTACAATCAGAGTTGTAACTATGACTGGGGGAATTTTTCTGAAAGCTCCATTATAACCGACCCGGCACTCAAGTCGTTGGCAGTGCCTGAAAAGCAAACAACATATGGACACATTACATCTGCCAAAAACTGTCAGCTAATGTAATTAAAACCAACTAGCATCAATACGGGGTTATATTGTCGAGTTTAATCCTCATACGACACATTCTTTAATTATACAACCATCTTGATGATGTGAACGCTCGTAAATCAATAACACGGGAATCTTTCCCAACTGTACCACCCATCCCATAAGATGTAAACATATCATTTCCAGAGATGCCAGATCAGATGCCTATAATGTTGTAATCCAAGTCACTGAGGCCAATTAGCATCTTTTTCTCCTGCTGGGTACAACTTCCAATGAGCTTAAAGTGTTCCTGCTGCGCTTGTTTTTATGAGCTGCATTGTATAATGTGTGGTTTCATTTCCATATTGTCCGCTGAAGGAACTGGCCTTCTACCTCCAAGAGGTCAAGGCCCAGTTACGTGTTGGTTAATCTTGTGTGACAAAGAGAATTTCCAAACAGATGAGTTAAAGCATAATGATTCAATTTATTCCGAACAATCAATGTTGCATAAGTAAAATAAAAGAGTTTACAGATATCTGGATCCAATCAACGTGTCCCTGACAACATACAGTGCATGGGTCAGTTCGTGAAGTCTGAACCCCGAGCTATCCCTGATCCAGTCTATTCATGGTTTACACAATAGTAATATTCATGAGCTTATGGCACGTGATGTTTTTGCTGCATATCTTCTTCTTTGTTTCTCCTTCTGACTCCATCCTCCCTTGACCTTGTAAAAAGAACAGAACGTCCTCCTCCCTGTCCTCGCAAACACTCCATGCACAACAAATCCAACAGTCAGGTTATTTCAGGTCATTGTAAGCACTTTTGTACATAATAAATCCAACACCGCTCTGACCTTTATAGTTTAGCATCCTCCACAGTAAAAAAGTTACTGATAGATTCTGAGTTCACGGGTCAGTCTCTTCAGAGCACACAAACACATATAGGCTGTGCATGCTGGGAAAAGACCACAAGAAGGTCAAAAAGTCTGTTTCCTCTCAGCAAGACCTCATTACCCAGAGGCCACCTCTTTTGGGCCACTCCCTGTCTCAAATGTCACTGTTCAAACCTCTCCCAAACACACCCTGATTTCCCCATACTAAAAAGGTTGCAAGCTATTAGGTAACAGCGGATAATATCATTAGCTGCAGCAAAAATTCCTCTTTCCTCTATGAATAATGCAGGCATCATTTAATCACAAGGGAGGCCGCAGCAGGAGGGATGAGAGTGTTACTTAGTCTGGTGTCTGATCTGTAACAGGAAGAAGTTTGATCTGTGCAAAGCAAATAACAGTGAAATTGACTGACAAGAGGAGTTTGATACAGTCGATACAATCCTGTGGAGAAAAGTAAACTTGTAAAGATGTTTTGCATAATTTTCTGTCCTCAATAACGTCACCAGCTGTGTGTCAATGTGGATGACATTCAATCTGTACTGTCAATGCTTTCTATAGCAACACTTACACCTCCCCCAACAATAGGCAGCCCCTACTATACTATATTGCTCCTGAATAATTGTACTTGCTAAATCTATCAAAACATCAAAAAACGTATCTCACAAGCCGGCCTAACAGACGCAAAAAAGATGCTGGCAAGTAGTCTACATACTCTCACATAATCCCAGTGGTTATCTATTTATCTTCATGTTATGGAACTTTCACTACGATGCATAGTGCCAAAAAGAAAATGAAAAATTAAATCTTATTCTGGACAGGAGCCTTGATTAAAATCCAAGAATTTTGCTATTTATTTATTTATTGGGGGGTATTTATTATTATTATTATTATTATTATTATTATTTTATCAATTAATGTTGTTTTGAATTAAGTATTTTTGTTGTTGTTGTTGTTGTTGTTTATCATTTCCAAAGCATATCTTTAAAACCAATACAATTTGATCACACACACACAAAAAGATTTTGTCCTGTTGCCCATCCATATAATAATAATAATAATAATAATAATAATAATAATAATAATAATAATAATAATAATAATAATAATAATATCTTAATCTGAAAAGTGACTAGTAACTATAGCTCAGATAAATGTAGTGTAGTAAAAAGTACAATATTTCCCTCTGAAATGTAGTGGAGTAGAAGAATAATGTAGCATAAAATGGAAATACTGAAGTATTTAAGGGTAATAAAAAAAAAAAAGTATCTCAAAACTGTACTTCAGTAAATGTACTTAGTTTTTTTCCACCAATGGAGGGCAGTAATTGTAATTCCTCCACTGGGGAAAATTGCACATGTATTGTTGGGCTTGAGAGCTTTTCTGCCGTCTTCTGGCAGCAAACATGAGGGCAAAATATGTGTACATACTTGTGTGTGTACTGTGACTATATATCATAAATACATGTATATGAACGCGCCCTGTGAACGCACTAATTAAAACTTCAAAACATACACAATTTAACCTTTAAACCAGCAGCTCAAAGGGTCCACCAAAATAAAATGCTGGCAAAATGTAACCTCTGTTTTGTATTAAATTGTCATTGTAACAGTATATGGATTTGTTATAAACCATGATAATCAATCAAAGGTCAGATGTCAACAGGTTAAAAGTCAGAAGAGCTGAACAAAGACAGACGTCTCCTCTACCAGCAGCAATTCATTGTTCATTGGCAAAATCATGACTTTCATTCAGTTAAAGCTTGTTGGGTTTAACTGGAATAAATTGAATTGAAGTAAAATTAAATGCAGTGGATTTAACTGAACTGTCAGAGAGAACGAGAGAATGAGAGACTGAGAGAGAGAGAGTGAACGAGTGAGAGGAAGCAGCTTATGATCAAGTGACTGATCCGACAGGATTACACGTCTAAATGGAGCTTAGGACTTCCCTTTAGAGAGAGTGAGAGAGATGGAAGAGATCGGAGGGGTTATATGGAGAGGAAAGATATGAAAGATGTGAGGTAATCAACTTTTTAACATTTACTAGATTAGTGATTCCCCACCTTGTGTTCAGCACCCCTCCAATGAGTCACAAGATGTGTAGTTGTAGTATTGTAGCCCATCTATCCAAAACCACGTCAATTATAACTTTTCTGTGAAAATTAAACTATAAGTAAAGTGCTGCCAACATCTGTGCCAGCAGAACTTTTCAGATCTTTGATCAGGTTTAAAGTTAGCACCTTACCGACTATAGACTAAGACTAGACTAGAACGACTGATCATTATAATGAATAATTCTGTGATAAATCATTTCAGTTTTATAGAAGTTATTGGGAATTGATAGAGAGGTGTTTCATAAAGTCAGATTACCAGTTAAGCCTGGTTTATTTCAGTAATCTCAGGCTTATTTTCAGGAAATTCTGTTTCGTAAAGGAGTTTAAAGGACCAGTGTGTAATATATTTACTGTAATAAATCATAAAACGATCATGATATGTCATAAGACATTAAAGAAACATGCTGAATTTAAATACGAGCTTCTCCTACAATAATGCTACAGCCAGTATGTTCTCCTTTGAAATTTCCATTCCGGTCTGGAGCGTCCGTTTTTGTTTTGGCCGGTGTGATCCCGTCCACTGCCCGTTACGACACCCCGTTGCCACATATGAAACAAACTGGCATACAAACATCCTTCTGCAGCCATGGAAGCAAGCAAATGGACTGGATCAACACAGATAACATAACATTAGAGTCTACCTGACCTGAAAAGCCTCGGCACATCTCTCTATGGTCTGTGTGCAGCCTGGTTATCAAAGCAGCGAGTACTTGAGACACACAGCCGGTGAAGTGATTCCGACTAATGCTGCTTGACATATGGTCGTGTCTAGAAAGTAACCCTCAAATTGCAAAAACGTGCGCTAACTCATATCAGCCACACCGGAGGAACGGACAGTCCACGGCTCCGATGTTTTCAATTTGGACTGCGGTTACCTATTTTAAACGCTAACTGTCAGTGCTACATATTGCTCCTTTAAATAAGACTGACCTAAGTCGCCATGGTAACTGATCCCTCCAGACTAGCCTAGTCTCGGTAAGGTTAGTTTTCAGGCTTTTTCAAGGTCTTAAGAATGCTAATTATCTTATTGTCTTGGTATAAAGTAAATTACATGGCTGAGGTTCTTTTTGATACATCAAAGTTGATTGAAGGGGACATATCGTGCTCATTTTCAGGTTCATACTTGTATTTTAGGTTTTTACTAGAACATGTTTACATGCTTTAATGTTAAAAAACAAAAAACAAAACATTATTTTTTTCATGCTGTCTGTCTGAATATACCTGCATTTTTTTGAATGCTGATGAATGTTGTTTGATACCTTATGATTCTGTAATCATTGGATGTTACGAACACAAACGAAAAGGCTTCTTTAGGTTTAGGCAACAAAACTATAACTTCTTTAGGTTTAGGCAATAAAACTATAACTTCTTTACGTTTAGGCAACAAAACAACAACTTCTTTAGGTTTAGGGTTAACCCTAACCCTTTTTACATTTATTACTTCTCTATACATAATACATCCTGTTTACCCTCAGATTTCCCATCTGAAATACTGTCATCAACTAAATTACAAATTCACATTACTATTTTATATTTGCGTATTTTTATATTTATTTTAACTGCACTAGTTTATGCCTTAGATTATCATTTTGCTTTATTTTATTATTTTCTATCTCTTTATTATTATTTTATTTACTTGTGTGATTTTCCATTTTATACATGTATATACATAATTTATGAGCATTGTTGAAGAAACCTGAGACCAAAGATTTTCATTACCAAAGTCTGCTTTGCTGGAATTGACATATGACAAGTGAAGAACCTTGAACCTTGAGTGTAATGACAAGTAGTAACAGTAGACTATTATATACAGAATAAACAGCTGGAGGCATGAAATTAATACAGTAGATTTGTATTAACATAGCATGTAGTCTTGTTGTTGTTGTTGTTGTTGTTGTTGTTGTTGTTGTTGTTGTTGCTGTTGTTGTTGTTGTAGCACCTCAAAGCTGCACCCAGCCCACAGAGCACCCACAGCGACTCTGGCTGGTTTAGCAGAAATTAACAGAGAGCAAGTTTCGCTTACATCACAAAGTGTCTATCTGCTTGAAATTTGATCTGGAGAACATAAAGAGGAGGGACGCGGGACAGAGTATAAGGAAGAAGGAGGAGGGCCATCTTTGAAACAGGGCGTATAAGTATGTGGTTTGTGCTTGGCTTTGCATTCATTCACGTCTGTGCGTGTGAACGGTTAATGGCTCTGACTGGAAAGTAGCTTGCAGAGTGCTAGTATGCCTATTGCTGTTGTGGCACGTTATGAAATACTGTGTTATTGTCCTCATACGACTTCCGTCTAAGTACAAAGGTTGTTGAAGCACAGTGAATTCTGAGCAGGGCTGCATTTTGAAAGAAAGGTAAGACACATAACTGTGAATGTTGTTTCTTGTATATAGAAAGCATACATCTGCATTTAATACATTATTTATAACACACTAGATGTAGTTGTAAAAAGATATATGGACACTTTAAGTATTTATTATTGTACAGTATTTGTCATGACTTCTCCTATGAAGACATGTTTTATATTATGACGCCAGTCTGTCTCCACTTGGGTGGTGGGTGGTCACAGGAGGAGTAAACACTTATCTGCTTACGACTACATTAGCCTATGTGTATGTATGTAATGTTTATATACTGCCTTTAAATGTTGAATGGGAGGGTTAAAATGAAGTGTGGCTTGGGTTTTAAAATACAGATCCAGATGTTTCTTGGCATCATATCAGAGTACGATGGAGACAACATGACGAGTGTAATGGCAGTCACTCAGATCCCTGCATGTTGTTGGAGTAACTATATATGTGCTAAATGTGAAAGCTGGAGTAGGCAGATTGGAGCAAAACAAATATTTTTACAAGACGGTCACTATTTCCTGACAGTAGTGCATGTACGACAGAGTATTAGGGCCACATTGAGGGAAAAACAAAACTGAGATTTTGAGAATCAAGTCGTAATATTAATAGAAAAAGTCGTAATTTAAAGGGACTGTTTGTAAGAATCAGAAATTGCTTGTTAACAGCGACACCTGTGGCCGTTAAGTCAACGAAAGTCAGCATCCTGTTGCTCACGCTTGTGCTTGCTCTACATAGACATGAACGAGCATCGCTCAAAACAGTGAGGCGAAACACGTCACTTAAAACCACAATATCACTCTATATTTCATCTGCTTGGCAGTAATGTTATAGCTGACCAGACGAAGGTCTCTCCATGAATCATTGCTGATCCTAGTGTTGGCTTTTCCTGCCTCAGCCTCCCGACCGCGGCCGGAGGGAACAGGGGAGACACCGGAGTTTTGGTCGGAGACGATAACGTTACTTGCTGCGGAGCCCCGTCACTTCACAAGACACGGGAAACCTCTGTTGGTCTGGAGGAGCTGCAGCATTTATTTCTGCACAAATGTCCACTGTACATTTATTAGATATTCTCAGAGTTACTAACTCTCCTGCAGTGTGTAGTGTGCGCGCATGCACGTGAGGTGGAGCGAACTGAATGAGCGAGAACGAGCGCAGGCAGGCAGAGGAGCAGAGGAGCAGAGTACAGCAGAGACTCCGGCCCTGGAGACCAAAGCTACAGTCTCCCCCGCGTCCTCCGACCGCGGCCAACACTGTTTAACAGACGGGCTTCACTAGATATAACTTTGCGGTTTTGGTGCTTCCGTGTAGTTTGTGTTGGAGTCTAAGTCTGAATAGCGTAGCCACACGGGAGCGCGCATGGGACACCGACCCGCAATGATTTATACGTGTAAGAAGATACAAACAGTCCCTTTAATGAGCATTTTATTACTCTCATAATATTACTCGTAAACTTATGACTTTATTCTCGAAATCTCAGATTTATTTTTTTCCATCTATGTGGCCCTAATACTCCGTCGTATGCATGAGACAAGTAATCTGAAAAAAAATCATGTGTCTCTTTGTCCTCCGGTGCTCCTAATGGTATGTTGAGATCAGTTCAGGAAATACCAAGCACCGCCCACCAACTTTCTCATTTTACAGCTAAACAGTGCACTACAAGATATTTCTGAAAACATTTGAGGTGAGAAATAGGCATTAACGTAACATAATATTGATTCATATTTGATCAGCGCTGCCTAGTTTGACCATTTGATCAAGGATCAAGATTTTTTAAAGCCTGAAAACAGAGCCATGATGAGGGGTAGAAGTCTAGTTTTCACTCAGAACACTTGAATTACAATATGCTGAAAAGTTATTAAGGAATTGTATTTTAATTCCGCCTAATGCAGGTTTAAATATAATGTTTATCATTTATTGTTGAAATCCTTTAGGCTAATTGAAGTTGAATAAAAGGAGTTTTAGACAAGACTTAAACTAGGACAGTGACCGAGTTCCCTGCATAAGTTGGGGCCCCTAACAGCAGATGTGTGATCCCCTGTGGTTTTTGGCTGGGCCGCAGCGAAAGCGGGGGTCAGCCCTATAAACATGAAAGTCTGTCACTTTTTTTGCAAAACATTGCAAACATGTACTCATAATGATACAGATAAACAAGGATATGAATTTAAAGAAGTAAATAGAAATAATAATAATACGTTTAAAATAGAATTGGGATGAATAAACTCAAAAAATTTAAAATTATAAGCAAAAAAAACAAACTATATTATTCTTCTTTAAAGAACTGACTATACATTTTGACACTTTTATCGCTTTTCTTTGTGTTTGTAAGTGTGCGAGTCTTGATATATTCTTTAAACACATATAAATCCAGTGAAATTGGGGGTAACTTTTGTTACTTCACATTTATGTATGTAAAATTTACCAAATCTAATCATAATCAACCATAAATTCAATGTCGAAAGTCTTTCACTGAATCACTGACTGAGTGAGTCACACCGTTAGTCGGTCGAGTTGGAGCTTCCCACTCGGCCGGGGCTCTTTCAACATGAATGGTCGCGACAGTGTTTCCGCTGGTAAAGTCTTTGCATCTGTGATCAATAAGCTGATCCACTTCCTGAATACATATGTGGTTGCTATTGCTGCACAACACGTTTGCTACTCTACCCGCAAAGCTCAACCCAGGAAATGACACATTTAAGTGCAGTGCCTGTTTGTGGCGTGCCCTTTGGAGCTAAACTCCTGGTAGCCTCCCTGTATTGTTGCTTGCAGCGCTGTCGGGGGCTTTTGCCTGTTCGTAGCGCGTGGCCGTTCGGAGCGGGCTGATTGCTTGGCCCCCAGAAAGTGCTGCTTGCAGCAGTGTCGAGAACCGAGAACTGTAACGTTAATATATCCAGCATCCAGCAGCAAAAGTGAACTACAGTCGATGAGCCGCAGTCTGCCCGCTGCATACGACATGCTCGTCTCAGTCTGCAGATTAATTGCAAATAAATTGCGCATTTGTTATTTGTTCAAACTGTACCTTAAAGGGAGATTTGTCCAGTATTTAATACTCTTATCAACATGGGAGTGGACAAATATGCTTACTTTATGCAATTGTATGTATATATTTATTATTGGAAATCAATTAACTACACAAAACAATGACAAATATTGTCCAGAAACCCTCACAGGTACTGCATTTAGCATAAAAAATATGCTCAAATCATAACATGGCAAACTGCAGCCCAACAGGCAACAACAGCTGTCAGTGTGTCAGTGTGCTGACTTGACTCTGACTTGCCCCAAACTGTATGTGATTATCATAAAGTGGGCATGTCTGTAAAGGGGAGACTCGTGGGTACACATAGAACCCATTTTCATTTACATATGTTGAGGTCAGAGGTCAAGGGACCCCTTTTGAAAATGGCCATGACAGTTTTTCCTCACCAAAATTTAGCGCAAGTTTGGAGCGTTATTTAACCTCCATCCTGACAAGCTAGTAAACAACGTTTTCTAGTTTCATATGATACCAGTATCTTCACTCTAGCTTTAAAACTGAGCCCACTACAACCTCCAAAAGATCGATTGTGTTAATGTGTTAAAGAAATTAGTGCCATTAAAAAAATTCGCGCCAACGCGTTATTATCACGTTAACGTTGACAGCCCTAGTGTTAACATTTTACTATCATAAATATTACATATAAATAATCTTATGTGACACTAAGGTATCCAGTAGTTATCTGTCCAATCACTCTGCCACATTCAGTTATATTCTGAAAATTGCAGAACATCCTGCAAATAAACAAGCCGTTGTATTGTGCCGATTTGTTTGTAAGCACTTCCTTATAGCTGCTGTATTTAAACAGCTTCTTGTGTTCCTATTTGACCTGTTTTGTGGATCCAATGAGCCCAACTGTATGCATGTGTGATGATGTTAGTCCCCACATTTCATTGTAGTGAGATCATTTTTTGAAACCTGACCTGTATAAAATGACCTGTGGTGACCTCTAGGATAATCACAGCCTCATGAAACTTTACAGCCACAAACTAGAGACCTAGAGCATTCAGAGGATGGATGGTTTTCCTAGCTAGATTGACAATAAGGGGGTTTCTGAGCAGTTTCCAGAACAGAAGAGCTCGCTATTCAATCGCCGAAAAATGCAATTCTTGCAGAAATCTCCAAATGTCAAAAGTTTTTGAAACCAAATCTCAGCATGGCTTTTTCTGTGGTGTTCCTCAAGGTCTTGGTGTCTTAATGTGGTATTTTGGAGGGATTATTGATCATTTTTATCAATTCTCAAGTGATAAAAAATGGTTAAATTTAGCACAAAATCTGTGTAACAAATGGTATCAACCCAAAAATTGCTGCAACAATTTATGAGACATAATAGAGCATGGGGATGGACATCACAAACATATATCATCATGTTCTACGGCCTTATAAACTTTCACAATGTATCTTAATGCAGTGCTGTGCTGCAGGAACTCTTATGATACTAACAAGTATCAACAAAAAATAATATTGAAAACAATAAAAAATTTGCATCTTGTTCGCAAGTTAGAATATTTCTTTCAATTTCCTATTTCCCCAAAATCAAACAATTGAGAAATAATTTTGGTATATTTCATATGCAAAAAAGGTTTAATATGATTGAAATTATCATTCAACATATTATTGACTTCAGTTTTTTGTAACTCCCTTCATTTGAATTAGAAATGTCAAATGTGTTTTCCATTTACTGCTTGAATTTAAAGACAATTCAGCTCAAGAACTAAACTGGAACTTGTGTTAAATTCACAACTGAATTATAAATTAAATGCAACCACAGTTTTTGCAAATAATAAAATGTACATATCACCTAAAACAGTAAAAATGAGCTACGTGAATGTAGTGTAGTAACTATAGGAGGAGAGTTGAGTATTAGTCCCTGCAATAATTGAGGAGCAATCAATTAAAGACCTTCATCCCTCACAATGGTTATCTTGTTAATTACACAACCTTAAGAAACACTTTAAGGTTTATGACTTCCACTGGCAAACATACAACAAAAGTCGGGATAGTTGTTATCTTTTATCTCTCTTTGAGTTGCGACACCTAAACCTAAAACAAATTTACAAAGTCAACAACCTGTGCCTCATTTACTTATCTGACCTGCCTATCAACAACAGGAAAAACAGGTCAGTAAATGGACGACCACAGTTTGTTGCGTTCAGGAAGTCGTCTGCAATCATTCACAAAACGTTCAAACAACAGACTGAAAAACTGTGTGTTCAACGTTTAGCTAGAGGTTAACCGATCTACTGGGATCTCCTTTAATGTGATTACGACTACGTCAGTCACTTATTAAATGAAATGACTCACCAGAGGTTGATTTCACCGTCCCATTACAGGTCATTCTCGTCCGTCTGGTTTATGTATAACATGCAGACTCCCTGAGTGTTTACATTCACTTTAAAACTCGTTGGCTTGCTGAGAACACAGACCGAGTTAGAATAAAGAAGACAGGACAACACTTCTCTAACATCTTCTTGTTTTCCTGCCAACAGATGGAGCGCATGTTTTTCTCACCACTGTCCCGTGTTGCCATTAGTGGTGGCACCCACGGAAATGAGATGTCGGGGGTGTACATGGTGAGAGAAATGCAGAAACAGAAGGTAGATCAGGCTGGATCTGTTGCTATAACTACCGTCCTATCAAACCCACGGGCTGTGGATGCTTGCAGAAGATACATCGAAACGGATCTCAATCGCTGTTTCACAGATGCCTTGCTGAGGTCAGTTGAAAAAGAAAAGTTGAACCAAAACTTTACAGTAAATAGTTTAACATTAAACTGAAAAAGAGTATGAATGTATGAGAAAACTCATTACATCTTCTGGCTTCCAGTGCTCCCATAACAGACTCTACACCCTACGAATTGAGGCGAGCCAAAGAGCTGAATGCTCAACTTGGGCCCAAAGGAAGCCCAGAGGCTGTGGATCTGCTCTGCGACATCCACAACACTACTGCCAACATGGGCATGTGCCTCATCTTCTACTCCTTAGACTGGATCACCCTGCACATTTACAAATACATACAGGTGAGAGCTTCTTGGAGTCATCCAGACAAATATTTACAGGGATACAATTTGACTTCATGACATGCAGCTTTCTGACTTTGACTCTAACGATTTCAAAGACTTAGAACAACAAATGTACTGGAACTGCAGGTATCATAATGTTCAACTTAATGAACTTTAATTTTACTGCAACTACTGCATTTTATGTACAAGCAACATAAAATGCAGTTATCAATAAGAAAATGTCATGAAAACATGAGACGAGAAATTATAGTCAGGGTATTTGTACAGTATCTTTGGAGTAAGCAACACCAAAGAAAGATATAAAGGCTTAGACAGGACAATAAGAGTGTCTCCAACTCTCTAATGATATTTAATTATATCAATACTCAATTGAAACAACGTGATATGGAAATATCTGCAGAGTAATTTTTTTTACATAAACACAAACAAACGTTTTTGATAAGGATCCCTTAACCTTTCTTTTTAAGAACTGTGACCAATATATGTTCTTAGCAGGAAACTTTACAGTGCATTTAACAGACACGTTAGCAGACGTGCTTTGAGCTAAATGCCAACATACTGATGTTAAGCAGGTATAATGTTTACCATGCTCACCCTCTTAGGCCGGGTTGCCACCAAAAGTTCCCAGGACTTTTAGCTGTTAGTTAAGGTTCCTTCAGCCTACTTTTGTCTGTGTTTCCACTGCGGTCTAAAGACCTGCAAAGATTAGTCAAATTTGTCCGCTGACGTATGAAAAAGCAACATGACATGTGACGGGGGCTGCTGGTGGTCGCAGTGTTAAACACACCGCAACCTGCAGTTTAGTGTGCCCGCCTGTTTATTTGTTCTTTCGGACGTTAACGCCGTGAAACAATGAGAAAATAACAGTTTTTCTGTTATTCAAGGCACCACCGCGATGTCTCCCTCTTCTAACGTTACCACTTGTCCTCCCAATATCTCTCTTTTTTATCTCTTTCTTTTTTTTAATGAGTCGGGAGGCCGACAGCAAAGCCTGACTTTACTTTCAAGGTTATCAATGTCATCCTAAAATGGTCCTAAATTGATACTTGAGTACTTCCTTGCTAATGAATGAAGTGGTACACGAGTTGAAGCAGCGGTTCTGTGTGTGTGTGTTTTTTATCAATCAGTGACGGTCATCCCTGCAAACTCCACCCCGAAAGTTCCGGTACTTTCATAAAGTACTACCCCCCCGACCAGGGCCTTTTGGAAGGGTAAAAAGTCCCCATAAAATGTACCCGAAACTTAATTTAGACCCTGGTGCCTGCAGTCAAAACGCAATGAGTTCCTCAAAAGGTTCTTAGTTTCGGGAGAGAGTTCCTGCAGTGGAAACGGGACTTTAGTTTAGCGCATTAGCATGTTAACAATTGCTAAGTAGCACAACTTTACTTAGTAGAACAGCTTAAGTTAGTTTTGCAGGTATTTAGTGATAAACCAAAGTATTGGACGGATAGATAGAAAGTTTGACTTGGCGGTAATCCTAGAAGAGAAGTCAGAGGATCACAAAAGTCATTAGGACTCATCCTCTGAGACCACAAATGTCACGGCAATCCACCCAGTTGTTGAGATATTTCATTTTGGACAAACCGCTTTCGTTTTTGCTCAGTTGAAGTAAGCTTTGTGTAGTGTTTTAAAACTGTCTGTTGTGTACCAGTAATTCGTTATTATTGCATTATATATGTCATTTGCACTCCATACCATGTAATTATGGTCTCAGAAATCTGAATCTATGGACAAATTCCAGGATAAAGCTGTATATGTATTGTATGAATTGAAGAATGCAGTCCTGTAAATAGTCAACCTGTCTGGTTTTCAGAGCAAGATGACCTCTGCGCCTGTGAGAGCAATCCAGCTGGATATACCCATTTCTGAGGCTTATTCCCTGGAGTCGGTGGGCAAACATGGCTTCGGTAAGTGTCTGTATCTGTCTGTCTGCATCTGAATAACTGAAGTGATTAAAGTGTAAGATGCTGGAATTGTTTCTCTTGTTCTCTGCAGCGATTGAAGTCGGACCTCAACCTAACGGCGTGCTCAGAGCTGACATCTTCAACGTGGCGAAAGAGGCAGTGGATCTCACAATAGAATGGCTTCAGAAATTTAATTCTGGTGAGAAACAACTTCTAGTATTTAAAGAGTTAGATAACGCAAAAAACAAAAGCACTTCTTTTTTCTCAGTTAAAGTTCAGGACTCGTGGTGACCAAGCTTTTGCTGGTCTGGTGACCTAGATTATCAAACAGTAAGCTCTGTTGAGTGTTTTATATCTTTTTATTCTCAAAGGCATTTTATTGATCCTTCCTTGTCTTGATTTGTTTGTATACTTCTTGTATACTTTGTTTGTATACGTCTTTGATTTAAATATGTATTTTTCTTTGCACTTTGTAACCCTGGTTTTGAGAAGTTTTCTATAAATATAGTGTTACTTATTTAATTACTTATCCTTACTGATATCTAGCCATGTAGTTTTTGGTTTTATTCACCCAGGTTTTGAGATACATGCTTCAGAGATTTACAATAGAGGGTGCAGCACAAATCTAGGATGCAGGTATCTCTGAAATGATTTATAATTGTACTGAAGCATTTAAATGACCTCAGTAACTCTGTAACTGTGAGCCTCCATGAGTACACCAGCATTACTACTTAATCTATTACTGCCCTTTGCCAACAGGAAGTACTTTTGAAGGAGGAGAAGTGGAAGTACACACTACGGTGAATTCTGTAGACTACCCAAGGGATCCTACTACCAAAGAGATCACTGCTGCCATTCACCCCCAGCTGCAGGTAGAGGACACGGACATCTGGGGAAAGATGCATACACACATAAACCATCACTTAAAGCGACTATGATTTATAATTTTGTCACTCGTATGTGGAGCATTACCTCAGAATCTGCAGCTTTATGGAGCTTTATAGTTTGAGCTCATTGTTTTGCTGTTCGGACCACAACTTTACTGTTCAACACTCACAGTGTGGATTTCAGCCGTAGCAGGCAGCTGTTTTCAGCAACAAAGCTCTAAAATCCCACTGTTCACTACCTAAATACACAGTTAGCTGGTGAACACAGTGGAGCATTTAGCAGCAATAGAGCCAGATATTTTCCTTTTGGTACAGACAAAAAAAACAGAGCTAAACTAGAGACTATCATGCGATGAGATCACACCCGATGCAACAGTGCAATAGAGTGCAACAGGAATGAGTCCTGAAACCCGGAAATGAGTTAGCATTTTAGCACTTCTGGTTCCAACGTCTGGAAGTCAATGTTTTTTTTTTAGATACCTTAAATAATGTCTATGGTTAAATCAAGCTGAAGAGATTTTAACGTTTTGTTCTAAAATATTAAATACATCAGTATATGTCCCACTGGTGAATTTTGAAGCCTTTATGTGTCTTAAAAAAAGGCAGTTGCTAACAAGTGGCTAAATGAGACTACTAAACGTCATCAAGCCGATTCGTCCGCCTTTACAGCCTCATTGTGTTTACTCGTGTTCATGCGACCGTGGTGTAGTTTATTTATAGCCTGACGTTAGCTTTCTACTTCTGGCGATTCCATGTGCACCTCAAAAATCATAAAAGTGGTGTTCATTTATGAAGATTATCTTACAGAACAAAATGTGTAAGTATCGTAAACGTTGGTTTGCTACAGAGTTTTTTTCTGTAATAATCCAAAAGCCAATGGAAAAATCCCATTGGCTTTTTTGTCGAGGCAACCAAGATCTCAACTACACACCTGTAACGTTCGTGACGCCAAATCGGGTCGAGGGCGTAAAGTGGGGGGGCCAATGACCTCTTCTCCACTTTCTACCGCCCTACGTCCGGCGCCCTTGCTCGGACCACACCCATCTTCAAACTCAACCTTTTATATTGATCTCAACTACACACCTGTAAAGTTCATGACTGCATCTTGCACAGTTGCAACGCTATCACGGTGACAAAAATCTGTCCACAGACATATAAAAACCTGGCAAAGTACTCAAAGCTTCTGTGGTAGTTTCCGCTACAGTAGGTGTCTCCAGGACGGCACACACACAGACTCACAAGGTGAAAACAATACCAGCCATATGCTGTCGCAGCTGGTAAAGAGAGTTAATGCTAATGTTTCTCCATTTCGGCTGGATGTGTAAATAATCAACTGTTTGATGACAAGTTTGTTCTCTCTATCAACTTAAAAAGGTGATAATATGACAATGTTGTGCTAATAACTAGTTTCAGTTGCCCCCAAGTGGCCACAAAATCAGTTATTACAGGTTCAGCTCTCGGCAAGAAAGTGACCAAGCCTATTTCCCAAAATGTCGAATATTCCTCTAAACAATGCTACATACACTTGTCCCATTTGCACAGATAAATCTACATGCATGAATCCATAAAGCCCTGATTTGTGAAACTATGAGAGTAACAGTAAATGCCATATTTGTATTCAAAAGCTGCCCTGATGCATGTCTAACCTGTGAGCGTTCTCTATCTTTCTCCAGGATAATGACTTCAAGCTTCTCCAATCAGGCGACCCAATATTCCTGTCATTTTCTGGGGAGACGGTGAAGCACGAGGGAGAAGACCTCTACCCTTTATTTGTAAATGAATGTGCCTACTATGAGAAGAAGATTGCTTTCCATTTAGCCAAGCAGCGCACACTGACTATACCGTCTGTAAGTGTGAAGAAGGACTGATAGTAGAACTAAATTATAATCACAGACAAAATGAATGTGTACACTATATGCATAATCATGTTTTTAATCATCTCAAGTGAGCAAATGCACAAACTTATGCAACGATGAATAAATATTCAACAGGTGCCGGACACAATGACACGATTAACTCCTGGCTATCAAATACAGGAGCTCTGCAACAGTACTACCTCTGTGAGGCTTAAAGAGGAGGCTTGTGTAATACCAGTTGTTTTTGTACTGAATGACATTGCACAGGTTCTGAAGTTATAATCCCCCACCCCCTGTTTATTAACTAGACTAAGATATTGAAATTTTTTGCAGTGGCAATGATGCACAACACCATGTTTGAATAAATGGAAACATGGATCACTTTGAACTACTCGATGGTGTGTTTTGATCTTTTTAAAGAGGACATATTATGTTTTCCCCTTTCCTTTAGTGTGTTATATATTTTTTTGTGCATGTAAAAGGTCTGCAAAGTCACAAAGCCCAAAGTCCACGCGAAGAGTTTGGTTCAGTTGACCAGGCACAACAGAGTGGGCCAGCTGACAAATCAGAGCAGACTGGGCTTCTCGGGAGGAGGGTGGGGTCAAGAGGTCAAACAGAGCGTTTCAGACAGAGGGTGAAAAGCGGTGCTGCAGCACAGCTGCTATGAGATAAATGAAGTGGTTTTTTTTAACATTAAAGCATGTAAACATTCTTCTCTTTACTGCCAACATGCTGATGTTTAGCAGCTTTAATATTCACCACGTTCACCAACTTAGTTAACCATGTTAGCATTTGCTAATTAACACTAAACACAAAGTACAGCGGAGGCTGATGGGAATTAGTTTTGTAGGTTTTTGGTCATAAAGCAAAGTATTGCATTGTTATCCCAAGGGCCACGGCTAAAAAACAGCAATAGCAAAGCATCTCTGTATATAATTACACTGTAAGATTTGATGATGGCGTTTTACACCAGATCACACAAATGCAAAAAAGTCAAAAGTCAGCAAATGTCAAATTTATCAATACAGAAACCGTTACATTGCGCTTCAGAATACATAAAAACATTTACAAAAGCCAGAGTGTACACACATCAGACGAATAACAAAACATTGTGACACAAAAACATCACAATTTGTATACTAAGAAATTAGATATTTTGGACACAAAAAAGTAACAAATTCATTAACTTTCCACACAAATGTTAAGTGTAAAGACAGACTCAAGGAGGATTTTCACTTGCAAATGAAGATTTTGCAAGTTCAATTGTTATTCAAAATACCTCTTTGACTCTGGAGTATCACCAGCAAACATTTAAATTGATGCCAAACCGATATCTGGCTGTCAAACCAGTCAGTCGAGCAACAACTGAGCTCTAAAAAGGAACAGAGAACTGACCGCAACCACGATTAGAAAAACGCTTTAAGTAGCTTAACAAATGTAAAGTGGCAGTAGTATAATTTGGGGCTGAAACATTAGAATTTAAATGTTACAAAGAGGTCACAGGTTTGCTCGAGTGGCAAATTTAACATTCAAATTAACCACATTGATAAATATTAGATCTATAAACACAGGTGACAATGAGAGATGAGTGGTTTCATTTTTTAGTGAGTGACGTTAAGTCAACACACACACCACAGACTGAAATCAACGATTACCACAGATTACAGAAATGTCAGCTTAAAGGCATGCACAGCAAAGGCTTGATATTTAAGATTATGCAAAAAAAATAAAACCACAGAAAAAACATAAAAAAATAGGCTTGTGTAATATTTGTTTCATGCACTAACAGAGAAAGCTACCCTGGCTTAGATAACGGCAGGTCGGAAATAAATTGGTGTGCAAGTTTATAATCTATAACTGATTTAAGGGCAATGTGGTGAGCAGCTTTAGAAGCAATGGCAACCGAAAAAGAAGGCATTTCAGTACGACACAGGTAACGCCAGCAATAACAAAATGATCCACGATATCTGGGTGTTAAAATACACTAAAGAACATGCTTTGGGTAAGTTAGACATGCTAAAAAACAAAGGTGAAATAACACAACTCAAAGCTATTAAACCCCTAATTATGAGCACTTATGATGTTTAGCTGCAACCTGGATTAATGTATTCCTGTCTGGATATGTGATGTCATGTTTTTATCTATTTAAAGATTGTTACAGAAGAAGTGAAAGGTTACAACCAGAAAACATTTTTTTTTTTTTTTTTAGAAAGTCCTCAGACCAGCAGGCTGATTGAAGGTAAGTAGTTGAGGTAGTCTCTCTTTAGGCTACCCTGTAAGCAGTCATGCGGGTGTAGTTTCTGCGGTGACTCCTGGCCGCCCACAGGAACAAAGCAGCTGCCATCATCTGCAGAGGGAAGGAGATGAGGGCGAGGTAGAGGGACCAGCCCAACGAGCCCTCCACCCCTTCTGGTGGTCGGGAGTACTGTTCGAGCAAATCCACCCCGGCCAGGAAACAGCAGACGGTGCCCAGAGTGCACAGACCTGATGAGTGGAGGAGAGAGATGATGAACACCACAAAACGGATAATTTGAAGCATCGCGTTGTGTTTGTGGAGGTGTGAAGGCAGTAGGATGAGAGAAACAGAGGCCCTGTTCAGACCTGGTGTTAACATGCGTCCTGAGTGATCACAAGTGGACAGCTCTAAGTACAGGTGTGAACGCACTCAAGACACATTAAGGACGCACTGAGATCCGATCTCTCAGACCACATTCAGAGGTGGTCTGGGCCACATATGGCGACATTCTTTTAGTAGTGTTTACGCGAATGTGTCCTGGGCCACATTAAGGACCGCCTACTCAACTGAGGTCCCGCTGGGATCCGCGGGGTCTCTTTGCTCCTCAGATGAATGGACAGGTAGAGCTTGTCTGCCTCGCAGCATGGAGCTTCTGTGCTCTACTGTATTCTGTCGGTACAACTGTATTTTATTAAAATATATCTTATCTATAAGCTACACATCTACAGACTACCAGGCTAGACACACATAGTGCATTATTATCATATTGTCAATGATGTGTTGGTGTTTTTGCTCCGGTGCTTTGCACGGAGCTGACACCGCTCGCTCTCTCTCATCCCCGGCTCTCTGAAGCTCTGTACCCGCTGTTTCCTGGCAAAGTCAGTGGTGTCCGTGGTATGGAGGTCCCCGGGGACCACCGGTACAATAACCCTATGTTTTTGATGTTGATAAAAATGTGCCTGAATTCCCGAATATGTAGGATTACTATTGACATTCATGTTATATTACGTCACAACGTCTGCTGTATTAGCCATGTGTTTACTACGTGTTTATTTGCATATAGAGCGGGAAAGTGAGATCCGATCACAAGTGGTCACTGGAGACGCATGTGGAGATGCATTCTAATACCAGGTGTGAACGGACATACTTAAAGCTGTCCACTTGTGATCAGATCACTCAAGACACATGTTAATGCCAGGTCTGAACAGGGCCTGAGTGAATTTACATGTTCTGTCAGATGGAACTAAACTGGGGCTGCACTATTCATTGAAATTTTATAGAAATCGTAATATGGCTAGCTGCAATTTTCAAATCACAATATTTGTTAAAATCGCAATATTTGTTGAAGGCGAAATGTGTCAAAATACCATTTTTAATTAAATATTGTGGTGCTGCAGAGACGTCCTGACCTACACATCATATTCTCCAGACTTAAGAAGACATCTTTGTTTGATACAGATCCACGCATAAATCCCACCATGATCATTTCAATATGATTTTCAATTAAAATAATGATGTCAAAATGACCATTCCCTCTAATATCACAAGTCATATCGCAATTTCAACATCAAAGTAATCGCAATTACATATTTTTTCAAAATCGTGCAGCCCTAAACTAAACAACAACCACAGATTAATGCTGCAGCTAATACAATCTAACCTGCAGCAGCTTGATCCTGACTCCTAAGAAACTCCACTAACTGAGAAAATCATCTTCACTGATGATACAAATTTACAGGAGTCAGGATGTGTCTGACTAAGCTCACCAGGTAACGAGGATTGATCACATTAATTAATCAAAGCAAAAGAAGACCTTAAGTGTGGTATAGTAAAAGCTAACGGTTCAATTAGTCACAATCAGGTGGAGATGTGGGAGGAAAAACTCACCTTACAAGAAGAAGGCCACAAGCAGCACCACCAGGCTGATGTTAGTTTACGAATCACCAGCTGGACACGTGTTAGGCACAAAAGGCGCTGGCGGCTTGCGACGTGTACAAATACCCACGAAAAATGTTTCCTATATAAGCTCACACGCCAGCGTCATCACGGCCAGTGAGTCCATTGTAAGTTTAAGCAGCTCTGTAAGCAACAGCAGCTCTGCCTTTGTCTGCTCCTCCAAAACAATACTGTGGCAAAATCACCATGTAAAAGGGATTTTTATACATTTGGGAAGGTGAACGACAGAAGGCTCTTACTGCAGTCCTTGCCACCACCCTGCCCCTTGATTTATGTTTTCTTGTTTACATAATTGCCAAGATGGTGGTGGGCAGCAAACTTAAATCCAAATGTCCCTTCAGAACATAGCAGATACCATTTTTTCTGGGGCGGGGGGGGGTTTCTTCCTGTGGCCCATGGCAGGAATTGGGAAATGTACATGCATTTCTCTCACCTGCGAGTAAATGGAGCACTCCCACGCCCAAGGTGGGGGTGAAGCTGCGGCACAGGCAGGCACAGACCCCGACAAGGCCGCCGAGGAACACCAAAGCCAGAGAGACCAAGGGCAGGAGAAACTGGCACCTCCACAAGTCTGCACAAGAAGAGAACATTAATGAAAAAACACTTAT
This sequence comes from Sebastes umbrosus, assembly GCF_015220745.1. Classification (NCBI taxonomy): domain Eukaryota; kingdom Metazoa; phylum Chordata; class Actinopteri; order Perciformes; family Sebastidae; genus Sebastes; species Sebastes umbrosus. The sequence continues at coordinate 15,320,494 of NC_051271.1, forward strand.
AAACTAATATTATAATATATCTAATGTTCAAAGATGTCAGGCGCATGTTTAGACAATAAAGGGACTGAAACAGAACAACATGGTCACAATTCTAAAAAGAGCCCCGGGGCAAAGTTTTTCAAGACCGTAGTATCGATAAGCTCTGACGTTAATGGTTCCGCTATCGGTATTAAAGAAATTAAGAAAACTGATTTCCTATTCATTTTGGCTACATAAACGTCATCTTGCACATTTGTTCTCACAAACTCTGTTTCCAACTTGTAATGAGACTAAAACATTCGTCAGTGATGCATTTTCCAATCCAGAGGAGAGATCTCTCTCAGCCTGTCGTCTGTGTGCGTCTCTCTCTCTCTCTCAAGAGACCGGAGACCCTGCTCTTAGCGACGATGGAGAGAACAAAACGGTCAAAAGTCGAGTCAATGCAGGCGATGATCGATGCCAAAAGTTCAACAAGTCTTTAGCTTGTAAGGGCGGAAACACGAGCAATCTGTCATCATCACATTATAGTTTATAATAGTGATTTGTTCAAAACATGACCGTTTCTTATACTATAAATAATTATTATACTATATCACATTATCAGTGATTTGTTCAAAACAATGCTGTTGCAGTTGCTACTCTAATGTTAATTTATATATAGTATATATCACAAAATAAAGCAATGTTAATTATGTTATTAATCTAATTTTTTCTCTTAAAAAAACAACCAAAAGAACCGTTAAGAGTACCGTTAAAATGTCGGATCGATAAGCAGTATCAGTAAGAGTAGTAGTACCGTCAAAATCTTAACAATACCCATCCCTTGTCCCATCCCTTGTCCCATCCCTTGTCCCATCCCTTGTCCCATGCAATTGTTACTGCTGGTAAATCAAGATTTTAAATATTCCATATCTAAAATAGTCCACTGTAACCACTAACACAAATAAATGGACACTGTCACAAAAAGTTCACAAGATGTGGTAGTGGCCTTCAAGTCTGGTGAAACTGGGTTCAAATGGAAGCAGGTTAAACAGAAACCTTAAACACAACCTTGTGTGTACAGACAAAGGGGAAACAGGTTAGACTCACATGTTCTCAGCAGATCTTCTTCGCTGTTATTCTTTCCAGAGTTTTTGTACTTTGGACTAAACTGCTGAGGAAGAGTGAAGCTCACACACTGCGTCTCCATCTTCGGATCTAAAAGTCAGAGTCAGAGAGCACAAATTCGACTGAGCGGTCATCATTTACCAACACACAGCGTGTGATGTAGGGTTAGGCAGTTTGAGGGTATATAGTACACCACGACACAATAGAAATTAGTGATTTCTCATCATTAATACTGAGGTAGCTATTAGGACTGCACAAATAATCAAATATTAATCATGATCACAATTTTGGCTTCCCACAATTAAATGAACATGATCGACTGCGATATTGACATTTAAATTTGCTGTACGAGAGACCTGCAGCGACAGCCCGTGACAAACTTTCCTGAATGTTGCGGCTGCTGTCCAGAGCAGAAGAGTAACATACCGTATATTACTTGTTTTAACAGAGAGCAGACAAACAAAATGAAAATGCACTGAATTCAGGTGAAGAAAAGCCTTATTTTAAGTCTTATTTTGATGCAGAAATGTGTTAATTAGCAGGACAAAATGAAAGCACAACGTGAAAGTGAAAGCAGTGCTCTGTTAATTTAATTTTGGGTAAAAAGTATTGGTACAATTTAATGGAATGTAGCACAGCATGGAAGTGAAAGCAGTGCTTTGTTTATTTAAATATGAAAGTGAAAATAAAAATATTTTGCCCCTAAAATCAATGCATAACCGTGATAAATAATCGTGATCTCAATATTGATTATCGTGATTATCATTTTGGTCATAATCGTGCAGCCCTAGTAGCTATCCCTTTTGTCCGTGGTTGCATTGCAGGTAATGCTGCACGAGGACTTTATGACAATATTGGACTCACAGGCTGGGATGCACCAATTCAACTTTTCCTTTTAACTTTCACCCTCAAATAACTTTTAAAGCTTTTATTTAAATGATCATATTCTGTACCTGCTTGATCTGATGTTTCACTGAAGCTCAAGCCACCATTTCTTATTTCTTCCATATATTATTAAATGAAAACATTGACGTCTAATCATATTCACCTGTAATGCAGCCAGACATATTTTAGTTTCAAAGTTTGTGATCTTTACTACAATTTAAATTACATCACTGCAGGCATAAGGGTCAGTGGATCTTTTGGTCATTTGATTTTCCTTTCACAAACGGATACTAAAAAACAAAAAACGAGTGGTTATTTGATATTCATTTTAAAATACAAAAAAATAATATTGAAATACAAGACGTTTTTCTTTATCGGGGTCGAGAAGGGATGAACTAAACTTAAAAAACGGGCTGATTTTCATTTTCTATTTCTAAAAACAAAAAATAAAATCACTAGTAGACAGAAATGAAAAAACGCCCCGTTTTAAATAAAAAATGGGAAAATCAAATGAGGAAAAGATACACTGACCCATAAGCTTGTCTGCATTACATGAATTTATAATAAAAGATCTACCTAATAGTGTGCATTGTGAGAGCTGCAGAGCAGTAATGTTTTGATCAGGAGGTACATACCTGGTTCTTTGAACCAGTGAGACTGGCCGGGCACCAGTATGCACCTCCACCACAGTCCCAGGGTGCCGTTCAGGCGGAACATGGTGTCGCTGTAAGTCTTCACATCAAACTCTCCACTGATGAACTCCTCTCTGAGATCGGAGGTGTTGTTCCCCTCACATTTGACTGGCGGGCAGCTGTACTGGTACCAGTGCTGAGTTCCCACAGCTACAGAGAGGTAGACTGTGGCCAGCAGGCTCAGCACCGAGCCGATGACCAGAGCTGTGGCATAGCGATTGTCTACCATGGTCTAGAGATGAAGATTTAAATAATTATAATTAATATTGTGTGTTTTATATTTTTATGATGTCCTTGTTTTTATGATCATTTTATCTGTGTAAAGTGTCTTTGAGTATCCAGAAAAGCGCTATATAAATAAAATGCATTATTATTATTATTAAGATTTTGAATGTTTAAGAGGAGAAAACTTGCTCTCTGATAAAAAAAAAAAAAAATGCAGTTTGGCTTTCACAGTGTGATAGTTATAAACTATACTTCCGCTTGGTGTTTAGGCACCACGGCATGTCTGGTAACTATTGTCAGGTAGTATGACATATCACAACATGATACTCTTATTTTATCATATTGATAATGTGCTGCATTTTGAGTGTTTGTCCCACCAAAACACTGAGCTGAGGCGTTCACAACCTGCAGAAGAAAGAAGCAAAGATACACACATGTTAATGATCAGCTTAAATCCTGTATTACATCCTGTATTACATCCTGTTTAACGTTATCTAGCAGGTAAACAAGAACAGTAAAGTGAAAGCTTAAACCATAATTATATTCTGGTGCTTCATAAAAAGCCCACTGAGGACAAAATCTATTAACAATGAAAACCTTGTTCACTAAAGCACATTTTGAATACAATACTGGGAAATTAAATTATTATTTTTTTTAATATCAGCATGTTTCTGAAATTGATGTAACTGCAATGTGAATGAATTAAATCCTGTAATACATGATGTTTAATGTTACCTAGCAGGTAAGCAACAACAGTAATCAATCAATCAAAATGTATTTGTATAGCCCTTTACAACAACCAAAAGGTTGAGGTACTTGTACTTCACTTGAATCTTTTCTTTTCATGCCACTTTCTACTTCACTACATCTCAGAGGCAAATTGTACTTTTCACTCCACTACATTTATCTGACAGCTTTAGTTACTTTACAAATTAAGATTTTTTTTTGCAGACAAATATATAAAGAATTTATAAAATGTAATGTTTTCAATCAACCAATCAACCAATCAACATGTATTTGTATAGCCCTTTACAATAACCAAAAGGCTACCCAAAGGGCTTCACATTAACATCAAGAAATAACAGGAATAAAAACACAACATATCATAACATCATAAAAAGGTACATAAAAAGCACAGGAAAAATGTAAACAATGTGCTACAGTAAGGTGTTAGCTTGTTAGGCACGTTACAGCTAATAATAATAATAATAATAATAATAATTAGCTGGGAGCTTCCTCAGCTGTGTAACTGAGTTAGCATCTTACACGCTAGATAAAGCAGATTATAGTGAGCCACAGCTGTCTGCAGACGTATAGAGACATTTAACTGACTGCTAAACGTTAAGGATTAAACTCAAGGTTGTTGTTGTTGTTGTTTTTTACCTCATTGTTGAAAAAAAACGTCCAAATCTTCGCGTTATTTCTTCAGCTGGTTGGATTTCAAGCCAGCAGGCCTCCACCCTCTTCTTCCTCTTCTTCTTCCTCTTTGGCAAACCAGTTTAGAGGTGCATTACCGCCACCATCTGGACTGGAGTGTGGAGCAGGAGATTGGCAGGAAAAAATAAATTAAATAAATAAAATAAATTAAATAAATTAAATAAATTAAAATAAATTAAAATAACAATAACAATAAATAATTATTATTAATAATAATAACAACAATAATAATAATAATAATACTAAAAAATGATTTCTGTGCATTACTGCCACCTACTAGACTGGAGTGTGGAGCAGTAGATTGGCAGGAAAAAATAAATAAAAATAACAATAACAATAACAATAAAATGAATAATTATTATTATTAATGATAATAATAATAACAATAATAATAATAATACTAAAAATATAATTCTGTGCATTACCGCCACCATCTGGACTGGAGTGTGGAGCAGTAGATTGGCAGGAAAAAAAATAAAAAAATAAAATAAATAAAATAAATAAAATAAATAAAATAAATAAAATAAATAAAATAACAATACCAATTAATAATAATTATTATTAATAATAACAATAATAATAATAATACTAAAACATAATTACTGTGCATTACCGCCACCATCTGGACTGGAGTGTGGAGCAGTAGATTGGCAGGAAAAAATAAATAAAATAAAATATCAATAACAATAAAAATTAATAATTATTATTAATAATAATAACAATAATGATACTACTACAAAAAATTTAATTCTGTCCATTACCACCACCTACTGGACTGGAGTGTGGAGCAGTAAAAACAAGAGTACCGTTAAAGTCTAAGGAAAAAGAAATAAAATAAAATTCTGCCTTCTGCCTCATCTTCTCTGTTTTCTATCAAAATTAATAGGAGCATTTTGTCCTCACACTGCAAAACGAATTCCCCACTTGCATAATGATGTTTATCAAATCACATCAAGAACAATCAATGACATGTTTGTCCTCCAGTAAAGGTACTAATAGACTACCACTATCCCATTCAAGAAAAATCACTGAAATTTATTATGATTAATCTTACCCCCCATTCATTTTATTTCCCAAGTTGCCCCAAGACACAGTTTAGGCAGAGAACGTATCTTATATGTTCTCCATCTTTACTACAATATAAATATGACTGTCTTATGGTGATACATATTTCCGACTAGCATTTAGTCACACAATAAGAAAGGAGATCATTGGAGTATTATCAAATCATATTTTTTATTTTTTGCTTTAAAAGGTAAATGCTTTCCAAGCATTAAATCAAGCAGGTTCAGAGTAAATGCAAAGTAATTTCAAAGCTACATGTCAGCAGTCCCACAATGTATCTGTAGTTGTGTGATAATACATAGAGTATTTCCCTGATGTGTTTTTTTCACATAAGAAAATAAAACATTCTCTAAAATACATACTGCAGTTATGCAAAACCAGAGAGGTAGAGACGCCCACGGTTGATGTGATGGTGCAATTTCATAAAGACACATTCAATCACTGATGTCGTGTCGCAAATTAATTGTCTTTCACATATTGCAATTTTTTAAAATCAGACATACACCGAGCTCACACAACAAGTGCTGATTTGAGTTTGTTCATTAGCAATCAAAGTAGTGCAAATGGATTCCTTTTGTGTGGCAGCGAGATCCCTTATTATCACAACAAGTCGACTTTAGTGAAGAGCCTCCTTTGTTGTCTGTAGGCCCATTCAGGATGGGGGTGTCAGTGAACTCAACACTGCAAGACCCCGAGCTGCATGGAGCCTCCTCCAGCTCCAGGACAGTCACATTGTTGAGTGCAGCTGTGCTGAGGATGCTGGCAGGGACAAAAAGTGTCACCTGAGGGCCTCGACTTGGCCAGTACCGTCCCAAGTTGAAGCCATTGATCCAAACTTGCCCCTGAAAAGAAAAAGACTGATTAGTCGACTGTATTTGTATTTTAGGAGTATGTCTTTCATGAAATCACAAAACGCTTTATAAGCTCCACAGAGATCATTTGCTAAGGAATATGTTGATAGGATACACTCAAACTGAATGTATTTTATTAGTACTTTTATCAGTTTTTCCACATTTAGATTAGTGTTGCAGCTGAAGACTCATTTTTATTTATTTATTCTTATTTGTTATTATTTACAAAATAGGAGTATATCAGGCTGATATTTTCAGTTATGTTCCTTTGAGTTTTTCATCTAGCCAAACTCTTCAATATGTATACAACTGTAATTTATATGGTCTAAAACAGTGGTTCCCTTTTTCCTCAAGGGACCCCTTTTCCATCATTGACTAAACTGACAACCCCTGAATAAGTAATATATTTTATAAATATTTCATATTATATTCAATGCATAACAATAACGGTACAGAACGACTGATAAACTGTACAATTAACTCAAATAGTGAACGCAATAACTGCAGGAAGTTTGTGTAAAACGAGCCTTTTGGATGAATTTTGAGCAGATTATTTCCTGTGATTATTGAATTAGAGATGAGTTTTCCTGTTATTTTTAGCAACATAGATTCATTTTTAACAATCATACATACTTAATAGGCTTTCCTTTTTGACAAATTCAGTCTTTTCTTCTCCCTGATGTGCATCTCTTTCAGTTATTAGCTCCTTGGTTGTTTTAACTGCGTACTTTTCTAATGCAGGACGAGGTTGTTTAGCAGAGAGGGGAGGCTCTATGTGAATACAACTTGTGTTCAGGTCTTCACTGTGCCCTTATCCTGTTTATATCTTAAATAATAATCCAAACTTTAAAAAAATATCAATATATATTTAATTTAGTCTTCTTCACATAAATATTTTAAATGCTGAGATATAGGCCAACTGTATATTATTTTAAAATGTTGTCTTACACTCCTTAAAATCAAGACCCCTAGCGGGGGTCGGGACCCCCAGGTTGGGAACCAGTGGTCTAAAATACAGATTAGAAAAAACCTGACACATGAGATTACTTTATAGGGCTGTTGTTTGAGATATTTGTTGATCATATTTTTAAAAAGTTGATTAATCGTTTAGTCTGTAAAATGTCAAGAAATAGTGAAAAATGTCCTGACTCCAAGATGTTTGGAAATTGTTTGTTTTTTCCAACCATCCCAAAGAAAATGTACAAGATTATACAGCAGCGAAAAGCAAATCTCCATATTTGAGAAGCTGGAACCAGCACCTATTGTTACTTGATATATGACTTAAGAGCTGCTACGATTAATTGACAACTGTCAACTATTAAATTAATCACCAACTACTTTGATAATCGATTAATCAGTTTGAGTAATTTTTAAAGAAAAAAAGTCAAAATTCTCTGGTTCCAGCTTCTTAAATGTGAATATTTTCTGGTTTCTTTACTCCTCTATGACAGTAAACTGAATATCTTTGAGTTGTGGACAAAACAAGACATTTGAGTACGTCATCTTGAGCTTTGGGAAACACCGATAGACATTTTTTCATAATTTTCTGACCTTTTATAAACCAAACAACTAATCGGTTTATCGAGAAAATAATCGCCAGATTAATCAACAATGAAAATAATCATTAGTTGCAGCCCAATACAAGTTAAACAATTGAACCATTATCAGAATTGTAGGCAATGGATTTTCTTTCAATGGTCTTATCAACTAATTACCTAATTATTTCAAAACTAATTTAGAGTGCATATGACCCTGGGGTCATGAAAAATGTTACTACGAACAATCAGGTTTTCTCTGATGCTCCATTCACACTGTGCTGATTTTCTTTAAAGGGCTTCAGTTCTAAATGTCCTGTATGGGAGACTTGCCTTCCTCCACTTGGGCAGCTTGATGTAGGTGTCCTGGGGGAGGTCTGGGATGCCGTCAGGAATGATGAAGCTTCCCTCGTAGAAGGCTGGAAGGGAGAGAGCAGCAGGCTTAGGCGGGTCTGTTGGTTTCGTTTCACCGAGAAGACCCTGACTGACCGCTTCATCGATGCTGAGGCTGAACATCGTCCAGCCGCTGAGCGTATCTTTCCCCAGAGTCAGGTTGGACACCAGGCCCTGTGTAGTACGGACACCAGACAGGAAGAGCAGAGAAGTCACACGGACATCCCAGCTTGTTAGAAACTGTAAAGAAGTTTTACTTCACAAAAAAATGTGATGTTCAAATATAAAATATGATTTGGTTGCTGTTAAATCTAATCTTACTGTTTTTAGGCGTGTACAACCTGAAACTGAAATCAAGTAATTGTGGCACATATATATTAAAGCACATACGGTAACTTTAAAATGTAGCTGGGAATAAACCTTAAGGTCGTTAATATGTTTTCCGTAGTTGATTCGGCCCATATTCTCCACCAGTAAGTCCACCTGACTGCCAGCTTTCCCAGTCACGTTGACAGTTAGGGCTTTGTTCCTTTCAAGAATTCCCACAGCCACCTTGAGAAGAAATCAGCATGGTTATATTAGAAATAATCAGAGTTATATAGTAAATATATACTGTATATATATATGTATATATATGTGTATATATATATATACACATATATATACATATATATACATATATGTATATATATGTATGCATATATATATATATATATATATATATATATATATATATAGTCAGAATAATCAGAGTTTGCTACATTTTAACTAGATTACATTTTTCTACACTAGCGTTGATACAAGACTCCAATACTGACATCAAAACAATACTTTTTTTCTATACCTGACTATGAAAAACACTAATCTTTTCCCATTTATACAAAAGAAACTAAAGTTCTCAAATGTCCAATGTTGTCTAAACACATGCGACCGTACAACAACTGCGTTCTAATCTAAATTTTGTAAAATAATGATGGTGCGACAGACATATTTCAGATGGCACCAATGAAGTATAACATCTGATAAGAAACAATCAGACTCACCCCGTCCACTGACACGTACGCTCTATCGTGGACGCCGTTGAGTGGGGATGACAGTGGAGTTGGTGTGCTGCATTCAACAGGCAGAGTGGTCCTGTAGAGCACGTAACCAAAGGCCTACAGGACAAACAGGAAAAAGGTAAACAAATCAACAGCTAAAAAAGTTTAAAATCATATAAAAAAATATTGTTGGTGAGAAAAATGTTTTTCACTACATAAAACAGAAAAACATTAAAAGGATACCTGGTTCAGTTCAATGAAAGTCTGAGGATACATGCTTTTGACGGGGCCGGAGAAAGACAGTGTTTCTAAGGCATCTGATATCGTCTGGAGCTGTGTGAAGAACAGGGTTGCGTTTTAGTATTTATTCCTCATGTTTTAAATCATGTGACAAAAAGTAGGGATGCACCAATCCGACTTTTTCAGTCCAGATACTGATACCGATGTCGGCTGATACCGAGACCGATCCGATAACAGTGTTTAATCAATAAGCTGTATGCCTCCCTGTGTGGAAATGACTGGGATCATTCTTTTATGTGTAAGGCAACATCGGGGGCTTGACTTTAACATTGCTTTCCTAACTTTGTAAAACAAAATGTGACCAATAATTACATAGATAAAATGTATTTAATTGTTCTTTATTACTGAAATAATAAATCGTACACCAACAACTTGGTAAAGAAATCTTCAAAGGAATTACAATTCAAGTGTAAACATCTTCCATGCTGTAACAAATTGGTCAAAACTTAAACAGGAATTTAAATATCCAGTATATAATGTAGATAGTATATAAAATATAAAATATAGAATTGAATTGAATAGATCGGCCCCATTGTCACTGATACCCGATCCAGCTATTTGAGTCAGTATCGGCCCGGTATCTGATCCGGTATCGGTATCGGTGCATCCTTAACAAAAAGTCTTTCAATAGTGAGTTCATAGAAAACACAGTGTCCACTACCTACCTACCTTTCTCATCCCAACAGTCCCATATGCATACTTTGGAGTTGTGGGTGGTATTGGTCCCTGTGGTATCTTGTGGTGCTGTTGTGTGAAAAGATACATAAGTTTTTCCAGATGACAAAAACTCTACTGTACATACTGTATGTTAAAAAATACAAATTTAATGGATGTTGCACATTAGTAATGCCCCTAAATGTTACACAAAACAGCTGAAGTGATATTTAAAGCCAAATCAGGCCTGCACTAATGTTCTTACCATTTTGATCACATCTCGAATAGCAAAGTACTTCTCTGTGAGGTCTCCTGCTTCCGAAAGCGGGGCGTCGTAGTCGTAGCTCGTGGGCTGCGCGGCGTATGGTTCGTTGGCACCTGAGATATCAAAAGGCAATCACAGGGAGAGTTTCTTGGTATGGTAATCATTTTGGCAACACAAAAGACCAAAGTGTCTTTGCTGTGAATCACTTAAAATGATTGTCATCTCATCAAACAGGTCTGTGGAGGTGCACTCACCATTCCAGTATCCAAAATTTGTTCCTCCTATGAACATGTACCTATGAGGAAATAAATTAAACTGAAATGAATAATTTTAGAATAACTGTAAACTACAAGATCAAGCCATGAGCTCCTTGCCTCTTAGTCATTCTCTTTCTTTAAAGGAACAGTATGTAACATTTCGGGGGATCTATAAGTAGAAATGGAATATAATATTCATAAATATGTTTTCATTAGTGTATAATCACCTGAAACTAAGAATCATTGTTATGCCACTAAATCCTACACACTGTCCCTTTAAGAAAATGTTTTTGGAGATGTACATTATGTAACTAGTAAACAGTTATTTTGTTGGCTGGAGAGTCACCATCATGATGACAACTTTTGTGCAACTTTATATGCCTTCAGTGTGTCTAAACCATCATGAAATCTGTTGACTCACAGGTTGACGTTTGCTCTCATGGCCAGCATCTCGTTGAGCGACTTGGCCACTACGGCAGACGACACGACAGAGTGACCTGACCCCCAGTGGTCCAGCCAGCCGGTGTAGAATTCAGAGTTCACCTGTTGATACGGGAGGAAACCCTCTGAGTGTCTGAGAGAAAATGCGGTGTGGTTTTAAAATCACAAACCTTGCCAAATAAATACTTGCCAAAGGTCCACGAGGTTCAGCGTGTCTCTGTGCATCAAAGGCAGCGGTTATATTTGCACCTAACAGGATCAAAACACAAAGATAAGATCACGTGAATTTGTGAGACTTCCTCATGACTGCTGACTAATCTAACACATGACATTGAGTCAATGTGGAGAAAAACAAGATTTAAATACTGTAAGTCATTATGTAACACCCAGTGGGCAACTCGCAGGTCTGAGAAGTGAAGCCAAAGAGGAAGTACCTTAAACTTTCATATTTTCTAATAGCCAACAGGTGGCGACTCCTCTGGTTGCTGAAAGAAGTCTGATTGTATAGAAGTCTATGCGAAAATGAGCCTACTTCTCACTTGATTTATTACCTCAGTAAACATTGTAAACATGAGTTTATGGTCTCAATCACTAGTTTCAAGTCTTCTTCAATACAGCATGATGTTCATTTAGTAAATTATGGTCCCATTTAGAGTCAAATAGACCATAAAGCAGAGTGTGCTTTAGGGTGCGGCTACCTTGTGATAGACCACATTGCTACCACGGCGTTGTCCGGTCTGGGAGTTGTCCATGTTTTCGTCTTACAACTTTAACCCTTTCACAGTGTGTTTTCAGTTCATGAAAGTTAATATTAACATTTTGGTCACCTAAAAATATCTTTTGTTCTGTTGTGCTTAGCTCCTCCCTCTCCTGTCACCTCTGGTTGCAAAAAAACAAGATTGCGACAGCCAAAATGCCAAACTGGAGGCTTGAAAACGGCAGTCCATAAACCAGTTGGTGACATCAAGGTGACTATGTCCACTTCGTACATACAGTCTATGGTAACAATCAATATTTGACACCTACCTGGCCCAAAGTCAACAGTGGCGTAGAGACCTTGTATTGAGCCACACTTGAGGTATTTGAGCCCAGCTCCATCTGTGGTGAAGAGCACCACCTCCTCGCCCAGGTGAGACTGGAACAGCTTGGTCAGGTGGCGCATGTAGTTGTAGTCACAGGCGAAATAACTGCCATATTCATTCTCCACCTACCAAACACAGGCACAGCAGGAGGGGGGTGTTATTGTCCTTGTTGAATCGAGTACTGTAATGATACGTAATGCTCAACAACAGACACCAACCTGCAGAAATCAGTCCAGGACTCACCTGTACAGTGATGATAGGACCGCCGTTCTGGTAGAGAAAAGGCTTCATCATTGGCAGTAACTTCCCCATCCACTTATCTACTGCTGTGATGTAATCTGAAATACACAAATTATTATAGTGTTGTATGTACTGCAGCATGCGACCGTGACTACATGTCATCATTCATCCTGTTTTACTTTGATTCTCACCTGGATCTGAGGACCGCAGCACCATGTCTTTCTTGTTGAGGAGCCAAGCAGGCAGCCCACCCTGGTTGACAGATTAACGCAAACAATGGCAGCAGGGTTTTGGTGCGACTTCAATTAAAAAATAACCACATGAAGCTCAAGGTCAATTGAATTTTAAGTGACACTGCACCACAAACCTATGTTTTGAGTATATCAAACACCATCTGTACACTTAAGGTGGCTTTAAAAAGTTTACAGTTCTGTCCTTCATGAAGAACGATGACTGTGGTCGTCTTGAATTTATGTTTGTGCACTAGATGTCTGATAGTGCTGTAGCTAAATTTAAGGAAGTGATTACATCAGCATTAAATTCAACCCCATGTCTCAATATAACAGGACTCCAATGCAAACTTTAGTCCCACCCAAATTGATCATCTTGTAGATTGTGCTACAGGCTCACTGCGAGTCACACTTGATTCTGTTGCCCCTCTAAAAAAGAAGTTAATAAAACAAAGGAAGTCAGCTCCCAAGACCATTCAAAACTCAAAATGTGTACATTTACTAAAAACCCACACTTACCATGTCCCACTCTCCACACACGTAGGGTCCAGGTCGAAGGATGACCACTAAACCAATGTCTTGGGCCAGCTGAAGGAAATGTTCCACATCCCGGTCTCCACTAAAACTGTAACGGCCCGGAGACTCCTCGTGGTAGTTCCAGGGAATGTACCTTCAACGTGAATGAAGTGTCAGTATTATCCAAACACACACTCGGGTTTTATGGTTTTGCTTCATCATAGCTGCAACAAAGGATTATTTTCATTATTGATCAAACTGTCGCTTATTTTCTCAATTAAACAATGAGTCGTTTTGTTCTATAAAATTTCAGAAAATTATGAAACATGTCCACCACAACTTCTAAAAGCCCAAGGTGACATCTTCAAATGTCTTTCCTTGTCCGACCAGCAGTCCAAAACCCACAGATATTTAGTTTATAATCATAGAAGACTAAGAATCAGAAAATATTCACATTTGAGAAGCTGAGAATTATAGTGAAATAAATAATTGATTAAAGCTGCAGTGGGTAGAAATGGAGCAAATATTGATTTGAAAAAAAGTTATTTTTATAAAACGGTCACTATATCCTGACAGTAGTTCATGAGACAGGTAATCTGAAAAAAGTCATGTGTCTCTGTGTCCTCCGGTGCTCCTAATGGCATCTGCAAGATTTCACAGACCGGAGGAAAACAACCAATCAGAGACGAGCTGGAGTCTGCCGTCTCTGGGCAGCTGTCAATCACTCACGAACTCCGATCAAACAGTCAAACTAGGCAGCACTGATCAAATATGAATCACTATTCTGTTACTGTAATGCTTATTTCTCTCCTCAAATGTTTTCAGAAACATCTTGTAGTGTACTGTTTAGCTGTAAAATGAAAAAGTGTGCTCCGGCTGGTGGGCGGTGCTTGGTATTTCCTCAACTGATCTCAACATGGCTGCCAGGTCACAAACTTTCTCATTCTACAGCTAAATTCAGATTCATATTTGATCAGTGCTGCCTAGTTTGACCGTTTGATTGGAGTTTGCGAGTGATTGACAGCTGCCTCCGTTGAATGAACAGCCAATAGGAACTCTCTGAAATGACCTGTGATTGGCCAAAGTCTCTCGTCACGGGCTAGATTTTTTTAAAACCTGAAAACAGAGCACTTGAATTACAATATGCTGAAAGGTTATTATGGAATTTTTACCCTAATACTTTCTGCCTACTGCAGGTTTATCGACAATCAAAATTGTTGCAGATTAATTTTCTGTTGCTTATTTCTAAACATCACTACACTGCAGCACATGTGACTGCTGATCTGGAGAGGCAACAACAATGTGAACAGGTTTATATCCGGTAACAAATCCTCTAAACCAAGTTTAAAACTCTGCTCCTTAATTTTTGTATTGAAGCCAGTCGAAACATGGCACAGACGCAACAATAATACATTTTTATTTCAACTGCCAGCGATTGAAACATCAAACCAAAATCAGAGTAGAGCACAAAGAGAGCGAGACCTGAGGTAGACCTACGTCTGGATGGCATTCAGTCCTGCCATGTACATCTTGAGCAGTCGATCCTTCCAGTAGACTCTGGGGATCCGGCTGTAATGGATGCTTCCTGATATGTAACGAAACTCTTCCCCATCTTTCCGAAAGCAGTCCTTCTTGTAATCCACGCTGAATGAACGAGGTGCCCCGAGCTGTAGGTCAACAACGTGATAATTTAACTCACAACTCATCATCATAAATCAGTTTATATTGTGTTCCATTATGAGGTTAAAGTTTAATGTCTTTATGGTGTAGGGCTGACATGTCAGCTGACTTTAGAGATGTGTCATTCAGACATGACTGTCTGAATTTTCAGATTTTCTGACAGATTTTCATGTATTAGACCAAATATATATTACAGGTATAGGCTGCACATATTGAAGAATTTGACTTCTAGATGAAAACAAGCATGTATTTATTTTACTGAACTGACAACTGAAAATATGAGCCTGATTTATATGAGGTGGGGGAAAGAAAGAATAATGAACTGATAAAAATGGAGGTGATGATACAAAATAGAGTGATCAATTATCATGTGATTTGCCAATTTGACAAAAAAAAAGTTGTGATATGATGAAAACAGAGCCACATTTCATCATTTTCACCATCTTACATTCGTCATTCACTACACCCAACTGACATTTAACATTTACAAGACGCATTCTTTGTTACTTCTGTCCAGAATAAGTATTTTCATCTATTATTTTTTTGACTTCCACCCTTGAAGCCACTTTCCGTAGAATTATAAATATCAATTTTGTGTTGTGAATGATGAATGTCAGATGGTGAAAATGATAAAACATGGCTCTGTTTTCATCATATCACGATATTTAAATTAATCAAATCACTTAATAATTTATCAATCCATTTTTCATTGTACATCCATTTTTACGGCTTCGTTTTTCAAATCACCTATATTTTTATTAATTATTTTTTGTTACTTCCACCCTTCATAGATTTAACCCAAATTTACTGATGTTAACATGCCTTTGGTATAGGGCTGGGCGATACTCAAATATCACGATATTTTTGATCCAATACCTCTATCCATATTGTGATGATATTGTAGGGTTGACTATTGGTGCTTTCACAAAATATTTGCACAATGAGATTTTTGATAAATAATCATCAGTAATGTGGATATAATGACTAAGTGGGTAGAACAGTCTGGTAAATTCAGAACATGACATAACTTTACAGTAATGCAGCCTTTAAAACCAGGAAAAGACAACACTTCTGTTATATTATGATATCCAAAATCAAAGACGATATCTAGCCTCATATCACGGTATTGATATAATATCGATATATTGCCCAGCACCACTTTAGCACTATTAATAATAGTATTATTATGTTGTGTTTGTCTGTCTGTGTATTTAAAGGAAATGGCAATCAGTTCACTTTTGTTTTGAAGTTCGGTGGCTTTTATAAACGCGGATATAATCATCTGATTTTATTGGATTGAAGGTGCATGTATTTTAAAAACCTTTAAAAACTCAGAGATACTCACTGAATGTCCAAACAGCAGCAGAAGCAGCAGCAGCATGTTCCCAACCCTGAGCAGAGACATGATGAGTTCTCAAACGAGGCTTTCTGTCCGGTTAAAGTAGGTACAATTAAATAAATGCAGCTTTATTCATGCAGTATTATTAACAGGAACACACTCAGCTACTGTTCTCACTTCCCTGAGTACACTGGGATGTTTTGAATGAGTGTGGCAGCATTAGTTGCGGAAGTCAAATCATGTGACGTTGTATTGTTGTGGTGTAAAAACGCGTTTCAGTCACTAGGTGGGAGTGTCGAGCTTTTTATTTATGAGTGAGGGCATCAGCTTTAGCAGAATATGGAACAGATGAACATGCAAAAAAAACACACTTTAAATTAAAACACACAACGTTAAAAAATAACAAAAAGTCTACAAACCTGGTATGAATAAATAAATAAATGAATGAATGAATGAATGAATGAATAAATAAATAAATAAACAAACAGAAGCAGCAGGAAAGATGGATCAGAGAGAGAGAGAGAGAAATGGTTTAAAATTTCAAGGAAAAGAGGAGGAAAAGTTCTGGTAAGATTGTCTCATTGGCTACACAATCACATGTTTTAAGGGGAAATATGCAGAGGGGAACAAAATATATAAAAATGACAACTTCATGAATAGATTTGCAGGTAACACTTTTTAATAACCATCATGGATAAATTAAACTTTAGTTAATAGTTATTTTACCTTTAACAAACAACAAAATAATAATTAACTAGAATGGCACTCGGAGAGCGCAGACCTCCGCCAAGGTGCGTGACTTTAAAAACAGATCACAGTTCAGATCTGGCGGTACCGTGACGTGGTTGGTTTGTTATTAACATAATAAAATGAAAATAACAAATAGCCTACAAATCTGGTATGAATAAATAAATGAATAGATTAATGAATAAATAAATAAATAAACAAACAGTAGCAGCAGGAAAGATGGATCAGAGAGAGAAATGGTTTAACATTTCAAGGAAAAGAGGAGGAAAAGTTCTGGTAAGATTGTTTCATTGGCTACACAATCACATGTTTTAAGGGGAAATATGCAGATGGGAACATGTGTAATATATAAAAATGACAACTTCATAAATAGATTTGCAGGCAACACTTAATTAGTAAACATTATTAATTATCATTTTGTTGTTTGTTAACAGTAAAATAACTATTAACTGAAGTTTAATTTATTAATGATGGTTATTATAATTAGTAATGTTTTAAGTTATTGCAACGATGTGATTGGCTCATGGAGAGCGTGGTAGAGTCTGTTTGGTTATCTAAGAGTGAAACACCCACAGTCAGCTGATAGAGTAGGAGCCATTAGAGAGAGAGACAGAAAGGGTGTGAATGAGAGAGAGTAGGTGTAGCGGAGTTAATGATTACACTTGCCATTACTAACTCTGTCTTAATATGTTTAAATGTATGTACTCTGAATTTAATGTATTATTTGTCATCTGTTTCAATATCATGTTATTTACTTTATTATTTACTTTATTATTTAATTATTATTATTCATTTTATATATTATCTACTTTATTATTTAATTATTATTATTCATTTTATATATTATTTACTTTATTATTTAATTATTATTATTCATTTTATATATTATTTACTCTGATATCTGATTATAATGGAGGTTGCCATGGAGACTGTTGTGTGTACGTAGCATGAGCGCCCTCTACTGCGCCCCTGCAGACTTGACAGGTGCGCCCCTGCAGACTTAACAGGTGCACCCCGCATCTCGTCAACAGTCTGCATGTGCCATCTCTGTGGTAGGTTGACTTTCAATTAGCTCTGTAAATATAGAGATCATAAGCCTTGTTTTCATGGGTAAAAGTGTGTTTTCTGTAAATTGTATGTCGAGCTAAGCTTCCAAGTACTAGAGAAAATGCTGAATGTTGATATTAGTTGCCTCTTTGATTGTGTGGAGCACTTTGTTGAACACGCCACGTTGTTGGTGACTTTGCTGGCTTAGTTAAACCTAGCTGGCTAATCAACAGCAATTTCAACTGATTTCATTTTGTTTTAGCATCTTTGAGAAGCTCTGTCGCTGTGAGACTGACTGTGGGAGATCTAACATCATCTCTGTATTACCAGAATAAATGGCGAGTTGGAGCCAAAAGTGACGGTGTGTGAACATCATTAATAACACAACGCAAGAGAGAGTACACAACTGCTACATAGGCTCTTTGGAGATGAACTGCTCCTCGCCTGGAAAGTAGACGAGATCAGGCGGCAGCAGCAGCAGGGGCTGGTGCAGGCGGCAGCAGCAGGGGGTGGTGACTAAAAACTGCTGCAGAACCAGGTGGTGGTGACTAAAAACTGCTGCGGCAGCGGGGTGGTGACTAAAAGCTGCAGTCAAGTCAGACAGTTTCCAGACGTTTCCAGCAGCCTTCCTGTTAGATCCGATCTGTAGGCCACTTGTAGTTTTCAGACCACGTTGGGATTCATTTATATTTGTTTGTAAATCTATGTGTAAATGTGCGTGTTTCTGGCATTGGATTCTATCCTTTATTATTTTTATGTCCACCTTGTAAAGCACTTTTTGTAATGAGCACTCGATTTGATAAGTGTTATATATAGATAACCTTCATTATTATAACAATTATTATCATCAACCACACAAGATGTGTTTGTTAACAGATGAAACCTTCATTGCACACAACATGAGACTAATACAATCTAGCGTTAAAGGGACTGTTTGCAAGAATCAGAAATTGGTTGTAACAGCGACACCTGTGGTCGTTAAGTCAACAAGAGTCAGTGTCCTGTTGCTCGCGCTCGCCCGTGTGCACGCGCTACCTGAATGTGAGCGAGCATCCGTCAAAACAGTGAGGCGACACACGTCAGCTAAAACCACAATATCACTCTATATTTCACTTGCTTGGCAGTAATGTTAGCTGACCAGACGAAGGTCTCTCCATGAATCAATGCTGATCCTAGTGTTGGCTTTTCCTGTATCAGCGACCCGACCGCGGCCGGAGGGAAGAGGGGATCTCCGAGTTTTGGTTGGAGACGATAACGTCACTCGCTGCGGAGCCCTGTCACTTCACAAGTTTTAAATGTCTTGGTTGTGATTTTCAGCTGACAACAATAACCAGACTAAGTAATTCTCTCATGAAAAACAAAACAAATATACCATGTAAAAGAGGAAACTTTTACATGTCTCTCAGACTGCAGGATGTGTTGGGGAAGCCTGGGTGGATATGATGAGCCTAACTGAATGTTGCACAATCTGGCAGCACATACGTGAAGTAGATCATCCACCCTGAATGTGGTCAATGTAATTTACTTGTCTGTAACTGGTGTAAATGACTCCTAAATGTGCATTAAGGTCTGTTTATAAGGTAATTACTTTCTGCAAGCTTTTATTTTGAAAGTCGCCTTTTTATATTACGTGACTTTTATTTTGACGCCACCTCCTGAAAAAGGAGGTTTTTCCTAGAGAGAGACAGAAGTAATTTGCGAACGCGGTAGGATGGAAAGATTTGCTGGCGGATTAGCATAAACTGTACTTTGACTGTAACATCATGTCACATAGTTCTGATGGAAATAATGGAAGTGAAATGGAATGGATGTTACCTAAATCTGTGATCATTTGCTGGAGTACATAGTGGGGAGCACCTTGATAATATACACAGGCAGCAAAAAGAGCGTGTGCTCAGTGAGAATGAAAACGTGAGAGAGAAGAGAGAGGATGATATGTCAACACTGGATGTGGAATTTACAATGGCAGAGCTCAAAATAGCCTTGACAAATACTGGATATACAGCACCAGGACAAGACCAGTTATGTTATGCCATGTTTAGACAACTACCAGTGGAATCATTTAAGTTAGTGTTGAGACTATTTAATAAAATCTGGACGGAGGGAGTCATACCAAGTTGTTGGAAAATGGCAGTAATATTACCATTCAACAAGCCAGGGAAAGATCCTGCTAATCCTGGTAGTTATAGGCCCATAGCGTTGACATCTCACTTATGCAAATGGATGGAGAAGATAATAGTACGTAGATTAATGTATGTATTGGAACAGAGAGGGTTAGTGAGTAATGTTCAGTGTGGTTTGTAATGTTTACATTTTTAGTAAGAGCTCATTTTATTTTATTTGTCTGTCCTTTAGCTCTTACGGTGTTTAAAGAAGAAAGGTGTTTAAGGAAGAAAGGTGTTTTCTGAAGGAAGGATATTACAGAAAGCAAAGTGAATTTGTGTTCAAAATATGGCTGACGGCTGAACATAAATAAAAGGCTTCTGAACGCTTCACCATTGTCTGGGTGGGGTTCGCTACAACTGGCGATACTCCATATCTCAGTTATGTGAACAGAATGTGTGTTGTTTTCCCACTGTTCTTCAAACAAGTTCCTGAGTCAAGTCAAGTCAATTTTATTTGTATAGCCCAAAATCACAAATCACAAATTTGCCTCGGGGGGCTTCACAATCTGTACAGGATACGTCATCCTCTGTCCTTGACATTGCAACCCTCACATTGGATAGGGAAAAACTTAACCAAAAAAAAAAAAAACCTCTGAAATGGAATGATTAGTGAAATATGTCAGACATTAATTATGATTATGCTTTTATAAATGGAAATAAAACATGGCGGACACAGTAACATGTAATGCAAGCCAGAACTTTACAACACTCTACGACATATTTCAGTAATAAATCTTCCACGAATGGTTGGTGGCATTGATCCATGGCCACATCTATCTGCACCCCACCTCTTCATGAGAAAACTTTCAGACAGGAGTGCACTTTGTTGAAATGTCACTCTCATCACAGGCCACAGACACACACATACAACAACACACAACACTAATTGTATGACTGGAGAGAAGAAATCCAGAAAATATGAAGTTTAATTTGGATCTAGTTTGCTTTGCCCATTACTCATTATTAGGACTGTGGATTATGTCCTCCATCCCTTTACATTGGAATATCTCTCCCACTCGCTGAGGGCGCCGGCGCTCTCGGCCGACTTTCTGTCTTTCAGAGGCCTTAGCAGGCTTAGTAAGGGAGCTAGAGTATATGGAGTGACTCTTGTTTCTTTACTATGCAACCAATCAGAATAGGTTTGAGAGCAAAACTTTCCACACTGCAATCAAAAGATGTTTTATAGACAGTAAAATAAATGTGTGTTTAATAATGTATTAATGTGAATCAAACACTTTTGTTTGCAAATCCAAAAGCTGAATCTCGTGGACGGGACCTACACCGAAAGATGTAAGACACGTCCCTATTGGCCAGTCTCGATCGGAGGATGTGAAGCAAATTTCCGTAGTGGCCAAACGGCGGTACTACAACTTCTGTGTCCGTCACTTGAGGCCATTGGGCCCAAAAAGACTTTTTCCCATAGACTTACATGGGGAAAGAGACGTCTGTAACTCGGCGGATATTTTTTTTTTAGGTAAATCAACATCCCAGTACGAACACTCTAATAGCCCTTATTTAAATCAGTAGGTCCTAAAAGTTGTAAAATGCACTAATAGCTGAATCCAGAATCTGGGAGGCGGGGTTAAAGGAAACGCTACTGCGCCTGCTCTATGGACCCAATGGATGCGGAAGATCACCGGATGATCCGGGTACTTTATCACTTGGCAATTGAGCCATTTTGGCTTCATGCGCCACTGAGCAACTCTCAGGAATGAACGGGAGCCCGCCTCCAACGCTGTATCCAGTTCTCTTTATACATCCATGACCAATATGCAGGTACACACAACTTCCCTCTTAATAGCATGAACGTTATGTTTGAGCTGGTGCATGTAGATTGTATTTGTTTAACGATCTGTGATGTTGTAATGGGTTAAAAATACAGTGTGTAGGATTAAGTGGCATCCAGAAGTGTGGTTGCAGATTGCAACCAACTGAATACCCCTCTGCTCACCCTTCCCTTTTCCAAGTGTGCCGGAGAACTACGGTGGCTTTCAGGTAACATAAAAATGTGAAAGGCTCTCTCTGGAGCCAGTGTTTGGTTTGTCCGTTCTGGGCTACTGTAGAAACATGGCGGAGTAACATGGTAGACTCCATGAAGAGGACCCCCTCCCTATGTAGATATGAAGGACTCACTCTAAGCTAACGAAAACACAACGATTTTTAGTTTCAGGTGATTATACACTAAAGAAAACATAGTTATGAATGTTCTGCTAATAGATCCCCCTAAATCCTAAACACTGGACCCTTAATGAACCCATTTGGCAGCGCACATGGAAACTGGAAAAGGACCCAGTTCTGTCACTGCTGCTGGTCGTCTGTGGCTCAACCTCTGAGTTGTCGGTGATCCGGCCCACCAAAAGGACCAAAGCTGGCAAGCCCAAAACTGTTGCTGTTGACATTTGCAGCGTAGTGGATTATCCTTACCATTTCTGTGCCAAGAAGTCAACAATTATCCAAATTATTATTAAATGTTTCTCAGGAACTTGTTTGTACAACCGTGGGAAAACAACAAACGTTCTGTTCACATAACTGAGATATGCAGTAGCTGCCCCACCACATCCTGCAGTCTGAGAGACATGTAAAAGTTTCCTCTTTCACATGGTATATTTGTTTCGTTTTTCATGAGAGAATTCCTTAGTCTGGTTATTGTTGTCAGCTGAAAATCACAACCAACACATTTAAAAAAAAAAAAAAAATGTTTATTAGCTTTGCATGAACATACAATTGTGTCAGAGCATTTATAAAGTGAAAAGGCATATATTCCCTTTATACAAGGACATATATATATATATAAGAGTGGCAATTGACATATTGCTAAACACCAAAACAACTTACACAACTAAGAAAACTAAATTAAGGCAACCACTACCCACGCCACAGCAAACACAATATTGATTGAATATTGCGTTGACTGCCTCATGTTTATATTAGACCTGTCCAGGGTGTACCCTGCCTTCGCCCAATGTCAGCTGGGAGCTGTCGGTGACCCGGCCCACCAAAAGGACCAAAGCCGGCAAGCCCAAAACTGTTGCTGTTGACATCTGCAGCGTAGTGGATTATCCTTACCATTTCTGTGCCAAGTATCCCTATTATTGTTCAATATTTCTCAGGAACTTGTTTGATCAACCGTTGGAAAACAACAAACGTTCTGTTCACATAACTGAGATATGGAGTATCGTCAGTCACAGGTAATTAAATAACATTGAGCAGATTCAGGGTGGATGATCACTTATGTGCTGCCAGATTGTGCAACATTCAGTTAGGCTCATCATATCCACCCAGGCTGCCCCACCACATCCTGCAGTCTGAGAGACATGTAAAAGTTTCCTCTTTTACATGGTACATTTGTTTTGTTTTTCATGAGAGAATTCCTTAGTCTGGTTATTAGGCTAGTGGGAAGACACCCAAAATTTTGAGATACCCCTACCGGAGGTAGAACAAAGCACAACAATGTATTTTATATTCTCTTAGGTCTCCCATATATGAAATGGATTCTTGTATAAAAATATTTTACTGCAAAAGTGGTTAAATTGACAGATATTGTGACATAACCCAAAAATAAAAGAAACACAAAATAAAGCCAGGCCGAATGGGAGATGGTAAACCAAAGCTCATGTAATTTCATAATGCTAGCTCTGATTGATCCCAAATTTGATGTGATAGTGGACAGGGGGTTCCTCTACGCGTGTTAAGAAACAGAATGTGACTATATTGATGCGTAGATGAAATACAGTACTACAAACACATAAGTACAATAAGCGGAAGTATCAAATTTGAAGGTCTATGATGAATGTATTCATTTACTTTTAGTTAGCTTTGGCTGGAATTGTCCTAGAAACACCAATCAGGATTTTCTGGAATGGTATGACTGTGCTGAATCCAGCAATATATGATATGTAACTGTAGCAGGTTTGGTCAATGGTCTACATTAAGAAATGTATCACATGTTCCAAGCATGAAATGGGGTAAATGGCATATCTGCAGTCAATAGATACTTATTAATACACTTCAATCAGGTAGACACACCAGTTATTAAAAGTTTTGTATCAACTTAAATTTAAGGAGTAAATAAATGTTCTTGATGCAACTGCAAGTAATAATTTGCACTTAAACCTTTAAGTAAGGGATAATGTACAGCGAGCCGGTCATTGTTGTGGAATAAACCCTGACAGGGTGATGCGGCACCCCGATGCAAAGCATCGCCCTGAAGGGGTTTATTTCAGAACAATGACCCACTAGCTGTACATTATCCCGCTTATTACATGGCTAATTACTTCAGAAATCAATAATTTGACACAAAAACAATCCTCCAGAGTCCGAGATCAGAACTGCGCGCATAGCAACGGTCTGTTATACATAGCAACGGTCTGTTATACATAGCAACTGTCTGTTATACATATCAATGGTCTGTTATAAAGAAATAACAAAGAGTAGAACGCCATGATTGACCGATCAGAATCGAGTATTCAACAAAGTCATGTAATAAGTAAGGAATGTATAACACCCATATGAACATAAAACGTTCCCTGGTCTATTTGTTTCTTGCTTTTTCCATCTTTTGAATGCAGCATGTCCATCCACATTATCTTCGGTCACAAAATGTGTCATGTTTGGACCGTCAGGAAAGGTGCACAAGCAAAACTCAGTTCACACTGAGAAATACATTTGAATTTCATCACTGCAGTATGGGTGTGGGATGTTTCTGAGCTTTTGTGGAGCCGCTGGTCTCTGGAAGAACGTGGCCTCATGGATCTGTCTTCTGACTGTCTATTCTTTTCCAATGGGATTCCAGAGAAGTGCCTTTGGAAGATGGCTATGACACCACATTGCTGGCTGATAGAGTATGGTCTAGACCTGCTCTATATGAAGTGTCTTTAGATAACTTCTGTTATGATTTGATGCTATATAAATACCTTGAATTGAACACATTGCTCTCAGAACATGTTGGTTGAAAGCATCTTCAGTCAGGGGATGTTGTGCCGCTTATTCATTGATTGTGGATGCCAAACTGCATCTCAGCTCATCAATGCTAGTGCATGGACTCCTGTTCTCTTTTGTCCTCACAGATGGAGTAGGGCTGCACGATTATCAAAATTGCATCGATATGGCCTACTGCAATTTTCAAATCGCAGTATTTGTTAAAATCGCAATATTTGTTTGAGGAAACTACTTGTTAAAGGTAACTACACCAGTGAGGTTGCGTACCACTGGTGGTACGCAACCTCGCCTAGTGTGAGAGGCTGCCCCTTGCGTAGTATGAGAGTTGTGTGGAAGAGTTTAAGTACCAGTTCTAGTGCTACCCCTTTGACAAAAGTCAGCAATAAGTAATATTCTTATTAGGAATAAATTTGCCTCCTGCGTGAACTGTGCATTGCTAAATAGGGTAGGCCTACGCTACTGTATTTTAACATCGGTCATAATGGTGGTACTTGGAGAGCCAAATATTTTCTGAGGTGGTACTTGGTGAAAAACGTTTGAGAACCACTGTTCTAGGTCATTGAATGTCTGAAAGTCTGAGTTGTGGAGACCCTGCAGAAGAACCATGCCATCACTGATGTACGCAGATTCATGTAGTTCCTCTGAATTCAGTAGTTGCTGTATTTCCTCAACTACAGTCTCAATTTTCTTAGCAAAGTCAGCCTTTGTTGTTTTCCTGAGGCTTCCATCATCATTACACAGAGACAGAGGGACAGCAGCAAGTTCATGAGACACCTCCCTCTGCTTGGAAACAGCAAGATGTCTTTGGAAGAGCACATTTGAATCCATGCAATCTTGTTTGCTGGTCACAAATTACTTTTTCATGTCTATGAAAGCTTCACAGTGTTTTCATTTTCTGGGTCCCCCTCACAAGATGGCTGATGTCAGTAACCACAGCATAGTGGATACCATGAAATACCTTTCTGACACTGATGAGAAGAGTTCAGAAGCCCATCAGGAACCATGAAAGCTCTTTTGCAACCTTCTCAGAAACAACAAACTCTGAATACCGAATTCAGAGGAACCATCTGCGTACGTCATTGATGGCATTGCTCTTCTGCAGGGTCTCCAGAACTCACACTTTCAGACATTCAGCGACCTAGGTGAGAGCATCTGGAGGAAGATTGCAGCCTTTTTTTGCGGGGATCTTTACTAAACAAAGATGCAGCCTTAAGGCCCAGATACACCAAGCTGACATCAAAGAACTAGCGGCGATGAGGCAGATTGTTGCGTTGCCTCATGTTGTTTTCGTCTTGGCCGACAAGTTGCATTTGAACACACTGCAAAAACTACAGTTAGCGCGTACGTTCTGCGCCTGTGTGAGAGGAATTAACCCTCCACAACAGCAGATGGCGGTAGTCTGTATTCATTATTCAAAAAGAGAAATAGGAGAACCGAGGACGGTGGATATACAAGCCGTTATGATACGCACATGAAACTAAGCAGCATCTGCCGACCATTTTTACACCACTCTCACTCACCACTTAGCTTCATTCTAGATGTTCATGTTGCTGTGAAAATATCCGTATATTGGAATGATCAGATGAGATGAAGATGAAAAATTAGAAGAGTCTTCAGTGTTTGTCCTCTTGACTTTACTCGTTGGCTTGCTTTCCTCACTTCTGTTTCTGTTCTCGTGCACTGATTCGTTTAAGCTGAACAGCCAATCAGAGTGATTTCTCTTACCGATGAGCACCACCACTGATTCAACACGCTGAATTGGCTGAAAAACCTCCGACACGGGCAGACTAGAGGGTGCTGGACACACCGAAAAAAAAACTACAGAAAGTGCAGCGGGAGCAAAGATGATACAGGACCACAGAGAATCTCTGCCTCTTTGGCAGGAGGCTTTGGAAATGGTTAGAGGTCAAGATGGTCAGCCAGTCACAGGTAGAAAAAGCTTTGTAGACCTATACAGTAACCAGGAGGAGGCTGACACTAGATAAGTGTTGAGCCAATACACCTTGCACAGTCACATTCTTGCCTTATCATCAAATGCAATGAAATATATGTACCCAATCTGTGCTATTTCACAGAAACTTGGAGTTCAATTCTATGATTGTCTATCTGCATGCCACCTCCCCACAGGCTGTGACACCACAAGTAGCTTGTATAGAAAAGGGAAAATGACAGCTTTTACAAAGCTGAAGACCCACCTCACTGATTTACAATAAATGTCAAATTTTGGATTATCTTGGAAGCTTGGAAGAGAAATTGCCTGTGGCAAGAAAATATGCCCTCCATTAATGGTTAATGGACTTGCATTTATATAGCATTTTCTAGTCTTCTGACCACTCAAAGCGCTTTACACTATATGTCAGCATTCACCCATTCGCACACACATTACAGTACACTGATGGCAGAGGCTGCTAAGTTGCCAACTTTGCCCATCAGGGTGTAATCTAAATACTCATTCACACACCGATTGCTCAGCCTTCAGAAGCAGTTCGGGGTTAAGCGTCTTGCTCAAGGACACATTGGCATGTGATCGGATGAGCTAGGGATCAAACCACCGACCTTCCGATTAGTGGACGACCTGCTCTACCCTCTGAGCCACAGCCCAAACCCCGATCAATAAGGCCAAAAGAAAACGGAAGTCCATGCACTACCCTTGATGAGCTGATGAGGAAGTTTGGCATCCACAACCGATATATCAGTAGCCCACAGCCCGTTGTCATTCCAAGAGCATCAAATATCAATACTTTTTCACGTCCGTCGGCGTTCGATATTATCGCACAAGGCACCCTTTAGCGCCGATATGAGACACACTGGGTTTTCCATTATCTACAATGTAAACTCATCCGCGGCAACAGTAAACACTCAGAAAAAGTGCTTTGGTGACGTAGTTTAAAGAGTGAGAGAGACACACAGAGCGGGCAAGAAAATGGATGGGTCCAACAAACACAAGGCTTTCATCCAGGAGACCGCTGTTCCGTGTGTTAAGTGTCACTTTCACGTTACAATCAGCTCTTCGTTCGCGTCCCGTGTTCACAACGGCATGCCAGTTTTCACTGTACAAAAATAGTAATTTTAAGCCCAACCATGATGTTCTTTCTTAAACCTAAGCAAGGGTTTTGTTTAATTCCCAACGTCAAAAACGTGTTCATTGCAACCAAAAAGTGACGCAGAGGGGTCTGACAAAACCTCCGTATGACGAGTGACGAGTTGGGATGAGAACAACTACCCGACTGAAGATGCTTTCAACCAACATGTTCTGAGAGCAATGTATTCAATTCAAGGTATTTATATAGCATCAAATCAAAACAGAAGTTATCTAAAGACACTTTTCATATAGAGCAGGTCTAGACTATACTCTATCAGCCAGCAATGTGGCATCATAGCCATCTTCCAAAGGCACTTCTCTGGAATCCCATTGGAAAAGAATAGACAGTCAGAAGACAGATCCATGAGGCCACGTTCTTCCAGAGACCAGCGGCTCCACAAAAGCTCAGAAACATCCCACACCCATACTGCAGTGATGAAATTCAAATGTATTTCTCAGTATGAACTGAGTTTTGCTTGTGCACCTTTCCTGACGGTCCAAATATGACACATTTTGTGACCGAAGATAATGTGGATGGACATGCTGCATTCAAAAGATGGAAAAAGCAAGAAACAAATAGACCAGGGAACGTTTTATGTTCATATGGGTGTTATACATTCATACTTATTACATGACTTTGTTGAATACTCGATTCTGATGGGTCAATCATGGCGTTCTACTCTTTGTTATTTCTTTATAACAGACCATTGATATGTATAACAGACAGTTGCTATGTATAACAGACCGTTGCTATGCGCGCAGTTCTGATCTCGGACTCTGGAGGATCGTTTTTGTGTCAAATTATTGATTTCTGAAGTAATTAGCCATGTAATAAGCGGGATAATGTACAGCTAGTGGGTCATTGTTCTGAAATAAACCCCTTCAGGGCGATGCTTTGCATCGGGGTGCCGCATCACCCTGTCAGGGTTTATTCCACAACAATGACCGGCTCGCTGTACATTATCCCTTACTTAAAGGTTTAAGTGCAAATTATTACTTGCAGTTGCATCAAGAACATTTATTTACTCCTTAAATTTAAGTTGATACAAAACTTTTAATAACTGGTGTGTCTACCTGATTGAAGTGTATTAATAAGTATCTATTGACTGCAGATATGCCATTTACCCCATTTCATGCTTGGAACACATGATACATTTCTTAATGTAGACCATTGACCAAACCTGCTACAGTTACATATCATATATTGCTGGATTCAGCACAGTCATACCATTCCAGAAAATCCTGATTGGTGTTTCTAGGACAATCCCAGCCAAAGCTAACTAAAAGTAAATGAATACATTCATCATAGACCTTCAAATTTGATACTTCCGCTTATTGTACTTATGTGTTTGTAGTACTGTATTTCATCTACGCATCAATATATTCACATTCTGTTTCTTAACACGCGTAGAGGAACCCCCTGTCCACTATCACATCAAATTTGGGATCAATCAGAGCTAGCATTATGAAATTACATGAGCTTTGGTTTACCATCTCCCATTTGGCCTGGCTTCATTTTGCGCTTTTTCTATCTATGGGTTATGTCACAATATCTGTCAATTTAACCATTTTTGCAGTAAAATATTTTTATACAAGAACCATTTCATATATGGGAGACCTAGGAGAATATGAAAATCATTGTTGTGCTTTGTTCTACCTCCGGTAGGGGTATCTCGAAAACTAAAGCACTTTTGGGGGTCTTCCCATTAGCCTATATTGTTGTCAGCTGAAAATCACAACCAACACATTTAAAAAAAAAAAAAAAAAAAAATGTTTATTAGCTTTGCATGAACAAACAATTGTGTCAGAGCATTTATAAAGTGAAAAGGCATATATTCCCTTTATACAAAGACATTATAAGAGTGGCAATTGACATATTGCTAAACATCAAAACAACTTACACAACTAAGAAAACTAAATTAAGGCAACCATTACCCACGCCACAGCAAACACAATATTGATTGAATATTGAGTTGATTGTCTCATGTTAATAATAGACCTGTCCAGGGTGTACCCTGCCTTCGCCCAATGTCAGCTGGGTTCGGCTCCAGCCCCCTGCGACCCTGAATAGGATAAGCGGATACAGATAATGGATGGATGTCTCACTTTTAACAGTGGAAAAGCTGGTTTGTCTTTATCAAATGATCTAAAGCAGCCTTAAGGCATCACTATTTGCGTCACATTACTGTCATTTGGTAAAGGTCCAGCACACCATCACAAGAGCCGCCTATTTTCACTGGCTTGACACTCCCACACAATATGTATAAAAAGAGAAATCCGCTGTGATTTATTTTAACAAAAGAGCAGTTCATCAAAGGAACTTCTTGGTCTTATTAACAGGTAAGAGAGATGCTTTACGAAATTTAAAAGACAAATTTAATATTAGTTGTTATAATATCTTTTCCAATGCCATTTTCTTTGTGATACCAGTATTTTAAAGGTTTTTTGCACTCAGGCTCACCTAGTGATAGTTATCCAAATAACTGCTGAGAATGGTTATTATTATTCTCTCCCCACCAGGATTCTTCTACTTTCCAGAGTGAAAATGGTGGATTATGAAGTGACCATATCAACTTCCTTTCTCGACAATGCCGGCACTTCAGACAATGTCTTCATTAAGCTGGTGGGCAGAGACGGGAAGAGCGAACACACGAAACTCGAAGGAGGTTCATCCTTCGCCAGAGGGGCAGTAAGTCTGAAATATCCCTCTCTATGTTTAAATGTATGACACGTTTCCTCAACTTAATCTAAATATATCAAATTAGAGAAGCTGATGTAAACCCTCGCCAACTCAGACTCATATGGGCAGCAAAGGGATAAGTGCTGCTCTGCAGGTCTTCAACCTATGTTCACAAATGTCACCAAAGTAACAATAAATCCCCATAATGGGCTGTAAAAAATGTATGTAGTGGACATATTGCACAATTTGGATTTTGTCCACCCTTCCACATTCAGTGTTGTATGCTAATTATTGAGAACTTACAGCTCTTGGTTATCAAATACACTTTATCTCTTCCAAAAATGTTTTAAAACCTTTTCTATCATTACTCCAGGTGTCTCATTTTACCGTGTCCTGCAAGGACTCCATTGGAAAGCTGGTCCAGATACAGCTAAACAAACAGCATTTCCCAGAGTTTCCAGAAGACTCTAAATGGTGGCCAACCAAGGTGGTGGTGAAATCCCCTGAGGGAGACACCTACAAGTTTACCATCTGCCGCTGGATCAATGACTCTGAGGTGTACTGCTTCACAGAGGAAAGAGGTTTGTGGTAATTAGCTTGTCTGACAGCCTGTATGTTGTTCACTGACTTCAGAACACACAAAAGAAAGACAAGGTCTGCAAGTTAGACAATAAAGATGCTGGAGTAAATTCATGCTAATACACTGTATATATCAACAATTTTAAACCTTGTTTTGTTTTTTTCTTCAAGTTAATATAAAGTCTACAGTTGAATCGGAGGTCAATGAACGCAAATGGGGCAAGACCTATGCGGTGAACGACGACTATCGGTGAGAGCTCAGAGCTTATACACACTTTAACTTTATGCACCTCAAAACTAACATGCAGCCAAACCTCTTTGGTTGAATATATTCATGATATATAATTTTAAATTAACCACCATATGACATTGTTACACCTGCCAGGGTTTATTAAAATGTATTGTAAAATGTATACTATAACACATGTTGTGGGGGCGGCAGTAGCTCAGTCCGTAGGGACTTGGCTTGGGAACCGGAGCCGGTTCTAGTCCTGGCATAGGATCAAGTACGGACTGTGGACTGGTGGCTGGAGAGGAACTAGTTCGCCTCCTGGGCAATGCCGAGGTACCCTTGAGCAAGGCACAGACCCCCCAAGCTAATATACTAGGATGGATTAAATGCAGAGACTACATTTCACGGTGTGCTGTGCTGTGTACAATACAATGTGTGACAATAAAAGCTGATTTACATTTACATTTACGAAATTGCAATATTGTTTATGTATGCTTGAAATTCTCTAAATTAAAACTGCAGATACACAGGGATCTAGACTGTCCAAAGTTCCTCACCACTCTGCTCTTCTCTATTTTTACCAGCTGGAATGACTCTGAAGAGGAAATACCCCACCACCTGAAGGCTAAAAGCTTTGAGGAGCTGCCTCATTCGGCCAAATTCTCCTACATCAAGAACGCCGAGTTTAACTACACGGCACTCACTGGGTAAGGTCCTCAAATTCTATCAGATATCTTTCTATGTAACTATGTACCTGCCTATCAAAGCAATTTAAGGCATCATAAAATGTAAAATTACTCTGCTTTTATTTTCTAGTCTGCTTGACATAAACTTGAAGTTACTCTGTGATTCCAAGGAGACCTGGGCTGATATTGAAGATATCAATGGGGTGTTCTGGGGCAAATACCCTGACATATCAGGTACTACCATAATTTAATAGAATACTTTACACTGTATGCTTACAAATAATAATAATAATAATAATAATAATAATGATAATAATAGTAATAATAATACAAACTTTTATTTATATAACACATTTTAAAACAAAGTTACAAAGGGCTTTACAATGAAAAAAAGAAATATATATATAAATATATGTTTTGTATAAGTTTCAGTCTTAAGGTTATAATAG
Source organism: Sebastes umbrosus (assembly GCF_015220745.1). Taxonomy (NCBI): domain Eukaryota; kingdom Metazoa; phylum Chordata; class Actinopteri; order Perciformes; family Sebastidae; genus Sebastes; species Sebastes umbrosus. Next base: position 15,353,312 of record NC_051271.1, read on the forward strand.
TTTTACATTTTCAATTAGTTTTTTTTTTACTTTAGTTTACACTTTTCAATTTAGTTTTAATTTAAGTCAGTTTTCAGAGTGTAGTTTTAGTTTAGTTTTAGTTTTTCAGAAAGGTTTAGTTTTATTTATTTAGTTTTCATTTTAGAGTAGTTTTAATTTGTTTTTGTTAGGGCCAATAATGTCTCCGAAGTATGTAGCTACATATACATTCATGGTTGGAGAACTGTGAAGGAATGGCCACAATGTTTAAATATTTTCATTTGGGAATCAAATTGAGTACTCTTTCACTACCACACTCAGTAGAAAACTTATCATCTGCAATTTCATCTTAACCCCAGTTGGTTAAGATTGGACCTGAGCTGAATAGCTTGGTTAAATGGCATCACGTTCCTGTTATTTAATTTTACAAGACTAGGCTAGTATTATTTGTGATGTAATTGCAGCATAGCGTCATCTCCTGGAATGTCATGTCCGATGAATTTCTGTGGTTCAACGTCACGAGAGTTGAAATTAATGCTGTCTCCTTTTTTTGGTAGTGATATATTATAGCTAAAAATCTAAAACTAAAAAATATTTACATACATTTTTATTTTATTTTTATTATTTTTTTAACCAGGCAATATCATTAAAGTTTAGTCTTAGTTTTTCTTAAAGGATTAAATTTGTTTACAGTTTACTGCAAAATTTTCCAGTGCTTATTTTCATTTTAGTTTCAGTTTAAGTTTGCGATAATAACCCTGACCAGAATAAAGTGTGTCGCAATAGTCAAATCTAGGGGAGATAAAAGCATGGATGATCTGCTGATGAAAGGAATGACATGATGGTCACCGATTTAGAGTGAGGAATCCACTGATTGCTGTTTGAGCAACTGTTTAGGTCACTTGATGTAGATTGAGGAACCCAAAGTTTGCTGCTTAGCAAATTGTTTAGGTCACTAATTTTATGTTTTATAATGAGTTTTCTCGATGCTTTTAATGTTTTATGTAATTATGCGCTTTGAATTGCCTTGTTGCTGAAATGTGCTATATAAATAAACTTGCTTTGCCTCACTGTATTACTCAACACAACATACACAACACAACACTCATCTATACCCCTGATATGTCCCTTAACAATCCTGTTCTTGTTTCTCATTTTCCAGAGTAGCACACAGTTTGAAACTCAATGAAGTTCAACTCTGTTCTTTCTCCAGACTACGTCCAGAAACATTGGAAGGAGGACGCTTTTTTTGGCTACCAGTATCTAAATGGTGTCAATCCCATGTTGATCCGGCGTTGTTCGGCTCTGCCCGAGAACTTTCCTGTGACTGACGACGCGGTCTCCCTCAGCTTGACAGATGAAATGAAGGTGATTGCCTTGACCTTGATTGATTTTAGAGTCATGTTATTCCTCATGACATGTTAATTTAGAATTGCACTTACATGTTCACTTAATATACAGTATGTAATATCCAAACTTTATGCATGTGCGTCAAATCATTTCTCATCCTCACAGGAAGGCAACATATTCCTGTGTGACTACAAGAGTTTGGATGGACTGACACCAAACACCATCGATGGGAAGAAGCAGTACTTGATGGCTCCCCTGGTCCTGCTCCACAAAACACCTGACAAAAAGCTGATGCCGATTGCTATTCAGGTGAGATTAGCACTCAAATATAGCTAATAGTGAAGTTTTAAGTTTGAGTATTGATTTAAACAACTATCATTCAAATCGTAAGATGTAGGTTCCCCTGCGACAGGAAGCAACCAACTTACTGAAAGTGTATTTGCAAGTAGCAGCTACCATGAATAGTATCTATGGCAGCTATGAATCCTCTCTGCTAGGTAAGCAGTTCATTTCTTGCTGCCCGAGTCATGTAAAAAGGTTCCTCTTATAGCCATATCCAAGTTTAACAGGCTGACAGTTGAGTCTGATGCAAGTAGGTCAAGTCAACTTTATTTAGTTTGTTTAGTTAGTTTAGTTTAGTTTGTAAGACTGAGGAAAGTAAAGCTTCTGTTCTCAAGGTGACCCTGTGTTCTCACCTGGGATTCAATGAAAATATGAATTTCCACTTCAGAGTATCAAACTAAAAAGCAGATGAAAGCTATAGTAAATAGTCAAACATAAAACAACATAATTGACCAGTACTGGTAATGAATTGAATGGATTGAATGAACCACATCCTCCTTCCTTCTCCTGCAGCTGAAGCAGACTCCAGCAGATGACAACCCCATCTTCTATCCTACTGATTCTGAGTACGACTGGTTGACGGCCAAGATTTTTGTGAGAGGAGCAGATTTCCACGAGCATGAACTCAATGTTCACCTGCTGCGCACTCATCTGCTGGCGGAAGTCTTTGCAGTGTCACTGCTGCGCAACGTGCGGGAGTGGCATCCACTTTACAAGGTAACTGAAAGGGAGAATACTGAACTAACTGTAGTTGTAGTTTTTTCAACTTGGTGATTTTTGTATCTTCCAAAGTTGATGAATCATAATGTTTTAATGTGTATATATTTTCAAGTATATCACACTGCTGAATGGTATAGAAACGTCAAGATTTCTGACTTTGTTAACATGTAATAGTGTCACTAACAGAGTTCCCTCTTTCCCTCAGCTCCTCGTACATCACACTCGCTACACGCTGAATATCAACTACAAAGCTCGAAATAAACTAATATCGGGGACTGGATTTTTCAAACAGGTACAAAAACACCAACACACTCAGTAGACCATTACCTAAACAATCAAACAAGTTTGTTTTTTCAATATCATGTACAGTATCTGTCTCTAACTATATTCCTTACATATTTGACTGTTCCTTAGCATGCAGCTTCTGGTGGAGATGCTATGAAGAGACTCCTGGAAGGATCAACGGCCTCACTGACCTACAGCTCCCTCTGCATACATGAAGACATTGCTGAGCGAGGGCTGGAGGCTGTGCCGAACTTCCACTACAGGGATGATGGACTCAAGCTCTGGGATATCATCCACAGGTAGTACAGGTGTCCTGATATTTGGAAAATAAGAGCCCAAATCCTGCCCTCTCTACCAGCTAGCTTTTTTTCTCTTGTAACACAGTTGGTTTTCTCAAAAAGGATTTATTTCATCATGGCCACTGTTTACCAAGAAATAGTTGCAGCATGTAACCCCCCTCGTAAAACTACAAATTGTTATTTTTACATTTCTTTTTGTGTATTGCTTAAACAAAGAGATAAAATGTGTTCATTTGTGAAATTTAGAGATGCTGGTATTGGCATATATTTTAACTTTGAAGCACGCCAAACTTTGGGATATCATCTACAGGTAGTATAGGTAGTTTGCTGTGCTTTACACAGTGTGTCTCAGATTTCAGTACAGGATTTGCTTTCCTTTTCCATTTGCAGGGGAAAAAGTTGTTAAACACAACTAGTGCTAGAAACCAAGCAAACAACTGAATCACATAAAACTAATGATGGTAATGAGGACAGGACAGATCAGCTGGCCAGCACAAAGGCTGCACATCTGTGTTAATGAGGTGCTCCAGCAGGGAGCAGCAGTCCTCACAGGAAAGCAACCCAAGAATACAAATGATTAGAGAGGCAATTTTATTCTAGTTAATTCTTCCCCATTTACCTGCCTGGCTATCCTACTCTGCACGAGAGCCTAGTCTGATTTTGCCACTACTGATCAGAAGTGAATTGTGTTGTATTGTATCTGACTGCTTTAACATGACTTAGTTGACTGGGGCTGTATTAACCAGTATACTGTAAACAAAATATTCGGGATACAATACATGTTGTTTAAGACAATTTACTGTTTAAATAAGAGACCATTCACAACACAGCGTCCTGAAATAGGAAAATAAGAGAGCCCCAATCCTGCCCTCTCTATTAGCAAGCTTTTGTTCTCTTATCTAACTCATTTGTTTTTTCATAAATTATTTCTTTAATCAGTCTTTCTGAAAAACTGCAAGAAATGTGTAGGGTTTTCTGTCCATCTAAAGGTATCGACTGTAATATTAAAGTTGTATGATCCACTGTGCCGAATATTGCACCAAATTCCTCAAAAGAACAGAACTGATCATTCTAAAGAGATGGCCATTCAATTGTCTAACACAACAGTGTCTCACTACTACAGTGTGAAGAAAACAATTGTATAATTCAACTAGGAATGTGTTTTACAGAACTGGTTCTCATTTTTTCAAAGGTTTGTGCAGGGAATGCTCAGATTCCACTACAAGAATGACGCTACGGTCCAGAAAGACCCATTAGTGCAGAGGTGGATTTTGGACATTTTTGAACATGGATTCCTTTCCCAAACAGGCACAGGTGAGTTTTAAAGAAAAGCTCAATCTTAATGATGATAAATGTGCACTTTAATTTACCATTATATTATCATAATGCAAACCTCAGTCAAACTTTAATTTCTAGATGTCTTTAAGTAATGCAGTTTATTCCCTCTAATTCTCAGGAATTCCTCAGAGCTTCACCACCGTGAAAGACTTGGTCAAGTTTGTCACCATGGTGATCTTCACTTGCTCAGCACAGCACTCGGCTGTGAGCGCTGGACAGGTGATGCCTTTTAATTATGATGTTGCTGTTTTTGTGGAATGAATTCATGAGGTTTTGCATTTTTTTCTGGACTGGAGAGAGGTGGATGAATTCTGGCCAAAAAAGTGACCTTTGACTTTGAAGATTGTTATCGTTAACATAAACAAGTCTCTACAGCCATGCTCGCAGGTCTGTGAGGCTGCTAAATGCAACAAATGCTAACATACTCACAATGACAATGCTAACATACTGACTTTTAGCAAGTATAATATTTACTACGATCACAATCTTAGTATACCCTGTTAACATGCACGCATGTGCAAGCATTTCCTCATTAGCACAAAACACAAAGTACAGCGGAGGCTGATGGGAATGTCATTAGTTTTTAAGGTATTTGGTCATAAACCAAAGTATTGGATAAATACAAATTTGATCCAATGATGGCGCTGGATGAAAAGTCAGAGGATCACCAACGTTATCACCCTGAGGTCAACATGAATGTCTGAACCAAATTTAATGGCAATCCAGCTGAAAGTTGTCGAGACATTTTTCTGAAACCAAGAATGTTAACCTCATGGTGGCACTAGAGGAAAAGTCAGGGGATCACCAAATTCATCCTCTGGGGACCATGAATGCCTACAATTTGTTTTTATTTGTTCCAATCCAAAATTCATGGCAATACATCCAATAGTTATTGAAATATTTCAGTGTGGACCAAAATAGCGGACTGACTGAACAACAGTACAACATGGCGTGGCTTCAAAGAGTATTAATCAGTCATCTGTCAATCATTCATTCGTTGCAGTATGACTATGGTGGCTGGATGCCCAACAATCCCACCACCCTGCGACTTCCTCCACCAACCACAAAGGGGACAACAAGTGAGGACACGATGCTGAAGACATTGCCTGACAAGGGCACGACAGCTCACGGAATGGCTGTCCTTTGGCTACTTAGCAAGCAGTCCTCTGACTCGGTAAGTGCATATGACTTCATGAAAATTAAATTACATAAATCCCATTTATGTTCAAGTTGTGTAAAGTAGGTAAATATGTCATTAGAACACAAATACCCTCTTTGACCCACTGAAGAAATCCACTCCCTACAACTAGGGATTTCACAAGAACCAATACTTTGGTACCAAACCGATGCCAATAATCTGAAAACGTGACAGTACTCATTTTTCTACAGTATCACAGGTACTGTCAGGGCTCGAGACTCATGGCGCCCCATTGTCCCGGGGACGATAGAAAATGTGTTTGAGACGCAGTAAACTCACTATCGACTCGTCCATGGGACGCACTCTATTTTTTCCCTGATAATGCTACATTGCGAGCAACAAATCTGTGTTGAAATCGTCAGAACGAGAGCTAGGTAATGTTAGCTGTTAGCTCCATGCAGGACTGTGCTGCTTACCCGACCGGTTCTCACTCCCAACTTGTCAAATACCACCGTTTGGTAAGTGCCCTTCAGCATCGGAAACCAACGCACAGAGGCATCCTTTAGTGACAGTAGGTCAACAGTAGTCGAGAACAGCCCTACTTTTCAGTAAAAATGAGTATGGAGTGCTGCAGGAATGAGTCCTAGGACGCAGCATTTAAGCGGTTGCCTCGTCTCAAAGTCAATGGGTCTTTTGAATGCGTTTTTGTTTAGGTGACTGAATTAAGATCTGCAATTAACACAAGCTGAAGAGATTTTAACGTTTTGTTCTACAATATAAAATACATCAGTAAATATCCCACTCATGAATTTTGAAACTTTTACATGTCTTTAAAAAGGCGGTTGCTAAGAAGTGGCTAAATGAGACTGCAAAACGTCATCATGCCGACTCGTCCACCTTTACAGCCTTGTTGTGCATACGCACGCTCATGCGACCGTGGTGTAGTTTGTTTGTAGCCTAACATTAGCTTTTTACTTCTGGTGATTTGTATTCCAATTCACAAATCACAAAAAGCGGTGTTCATTTGTGAGGATTCTCTTGCTGAACAAAACGTGTAAGTATCATAAACTTGTGTTTGCTACAGAGCTTATTTTCAGCAATAATTCAAAATCCCATTGGCATTTTGTCGAGGGAACCAGTGCGACGCTAACTTCCATGTTGGCCTACAAAAATACGTCATTCCTGCACCACTCTATCGGGCGAAGGTAAATTATAACTTTATCATGATGTGTTCAAATGTAGTTTTTAGTGAGAAATCTGAATTAATCCAGTTGTTTGAGGGAGATGTTTTCACAGCAATATAAAATAGATAGTAGAGAGGGAATTATGACCCGTTTAACTCCCTAACCACAACCAGAATGCAAGCAGTAATAAAGGAGTGTATGTTAAAGTACATGGGATTTATTGTTTTATTTTAGTTTTTTACCGTGGTATCAAATTGGTATCGAGAATCAAGGAATTTCACTGGCATTGGTAAAAACTACTAAGTTTCTGATATCATGACATCCCTACCTACAACAGTACATTACATTGCCATTAGTTTATGTCTGATAAACATTTAAAATGTAACTGGAAAACATCTATGTCTAATGTATCTTTGATGTCATCAGGTCTTTCTTGGTCAGTACGGGAACGACCATTTCAGTGAGGAGATTCCCCGCCAGCTGATGAAGGCTTTTCAAGGAAGGCTTCAAGTGTTAAGTGCATACATCAATATCAGAAACAAGAATCTGAAGGTCCCATACAGATACCTGGATCCAGATGTGGTAGAAAATAGTGTGTCCATTTGAATGTCAGAAGGTGTGACCTCCTCAGCTGTTGGCCAAATTCAGCTACATATAAACAAAGTGGGAAAGGGAAGTTCTGTTCTGTCTGTAATTTCGTTACAGCTTAATTGATTTAACCGTGGGGAAAATGTTCTGTTTTAAATCATAATCCACATCTTAAGTCTTCTTCTTAGTTTGTCAATGGATATACGGGGCATCTTATAAAAATAAATCACTGTGGGAAAAATATTATTTTGCATTATGATTGTAACACTTTAGAAGTAAACTGTGCCTTTTGACTTATTGTCATAATGAAGTATAAACAATTGTAGGGACCTATGTTTTGCTAAATTTACCATATGCAGTGTAATGTATCTGTATGAACTGTGTGGGTCTTTCCCATTGGTGCTTTTATACGGCTTGACTCCTCTCCTCGACTCGCGTCTTAGTCCCGCCCACGGGAGATGCGAGCGGAGGAGGCGAGGAAAAGACTCGAGGAGAGAGGAAACGAGGAAATATGTTTTTAGAGACATGAGACGTCGTTTCCTCTGAAGCGTCACGTGAAGCGACGTCCGTTTCTGATGACAGCAGCCGCTGATCACAGCTGGATCAGCTGTCAGTCAGATTCAACAGCTGTTGATGTCTGATGTTGTGCCTTCAGTTTTGGGGCAGTAGCGCCCCCTCCTGGGCCTTTTTATTTCTCGCTTATTTTGACATGCACTTTGACCCGGAACCGGAAGTCGCCATTTTAGTTTCAGAATGCAGCCACATTTTCGCTAATTGGTCTCAATAACCATCTGCTGTAATCCTTCCTTTTGTTTATGCCTTCGAAAGCATCGTCTGTAAGTATTGGTTTAGCACAGACCATAGAACAGTAGCTTGACTGTATTTTCGTGAAATATATTTTATAAAGCCTTATTTTGATACTTGCTAGTTTAACCACATGTCATTGTCATTTATTGTTGTTATTGACTATTGACTATTATCATTACGTACAGTATCATACAGTTAGAGAAGCTATGTGAAGTTTATACTGTAACGAATAATTTGATTATGCATTTACTGATTGTACTCTTTGTTTATGTCTTCAGTTTCACTCCTATTCACATTGTATATGAGGGTGCCGCCCAATAAAGCACCAGGAGCTTGGACGCTATATCCTGACTCACGTATTCATTTGAATGGAGTTTGGCTTACTGCTGAATTGTGTACCTACTGTAATGGAAAATTACATTGTATGTAATAATGTCTCTTTATGCAACAGTGGAAAGTTACTGTCTGTGTGCTCTTCATCTCATGCAGTGAGAAAGTACTGAGTGTTGACTTTTACTGGGACACTGTCTGAGTAAAACATTGTAATAATCTCCTGCGGAGCACTCTTCTGCAGACTTTGTGCGACTCTGTATAACCAGTGCCTCTTCTTGCAAGAATAAAATACAACAAAGACATTTCATCTGTTTGGGATCTTGATTTCAACGTTCATTAGGACTCATCTTGGAATACTGAAAGAATTTCCATTACAATTTGGCGTTGTCGGCAGGATCCCGTGGAAGATCGTCCTGAGACAACGGAAGACCGGTGACTGATCATCCAGGAGAAACCTCCTGCCTGTACCTTTACAAGTTAAGAGACGACAGGACCGATCCCCAGCGACTCTGGACCATCTCTACTCGGATCCAAAGGACCTGATTGAGTCCAACAAATCAACTATTAACCGGGTGAGACGTTGAAATTCTGATGTCTTTTAATCATTGATAATAACGATATTGAAAACCAGTATAATATAAATAATGAAATAGAACATTGAAATTGAGGTTTCTTGAGTTTCATAACAATTTCCACTTGTCTAGTAATAACTGGATTGTTGTGGATTTTGGGTTGAAGTAATTTCCTGACGTGATTTGAGATTCTTTGTGGCATCTTTTGTCCTCCATAGAACAAGTGATAAAAAAGGAGAACTGGAAAATAGAAATGGATGTTCAAAATTAAATTAACGTTGTAGTTTCTTGACCTAACACACACAAGGAGAGCAGGACAGTGAAAAGACGGATACGCAGCTGGCTAAACAACACTACAGCAGCAGATCGCAGTGAGTAACAGACATCATGGACGGAAAGGACTTCCAAGGCTCTACACTAAAGGAAACACAGAGCTTACGAGATGGAGCATCGGTCAACAGTTCCCAACATTCTGTTTTGACTCGATCATCTAGATCATCAGTCAGTGCCGCAACAGCACGAGCAAGAGCCAAGGCAGAGGCTGCACGAGCACGTGTTACATTTGCAGAGAGGGAGATTGCCATTAAAGTTGACAAAGCTAGACTAGAGGCTAATTTGGACGCCCTGCATCTCGAAAAGGAGGCTGCAGCTGCTATTGCCCAGGCAGAGATATTGGAGGCAGCAGCAGAGCATGAGGGTGAGGAGCTTCACAACAGGAAAAGCCACCCAATAACAGTACAAGGCACACATGAACGTGTGAGTGATTATGTCAGGGACCAAGCCACACGTATTAGCCAGCAGTCTGAGTCAGCTTTAAACTTACTACATGAGCAACAATCGAAACAACCCATGAGGCTTACATCTCAAGATTCTCAGAAGGTTTTGGAGGAAGATGGCAACCAGTATGCTGTAGGTCATGCCAGTCCCACACCATTTAACTCACAACTAAGGTCAGAGATACCCCAGACCTCACAGATACCTCACAAATCTCACTCATCTGTCCAGCTACAAAGCATAAATGCCCCTCACGTTAAAAAAGAGGCAATACTACAAGGACCAGGCAGTGACATTTGGCATCAAAGGTCCAGGTCTAATGCCCCTCAGTATGCAGCTACGTCACATGCAGGACGTTATCCAGAGTCTTCAGTTATGATGGATATCGCAAAGTATCTGGCACGCAAAGAGCTTGTGAGCACCGGCCTATCACACTTTGATGACCGTCCAGAAAACTATAGAGCATGGAGGTCATCTTTTCTCAATACAATAAGAGACTTGGACCTTACTGCTGGTGAAGAGATGGACTTGCTGTCAAAATGGCTTGGTAAAGAGTCCTCAGAATACGTCAGGCATTTGAGGGCAGTTCATATAAGCAACCCAGAAGCAGCTTTAAAAATCACCTGGGACAGGCTTGATGAATGTTACAGCGCTCCTGAGGTCATAGAAAGTGCTCTTTTTAAGAAGCTGGACAGCTTTCCCAAAATCACAAATAAGGACAACTACAAGTTAAGAGAACTAGGGGACCTTTTAACAGAGCTACTCTCAGCAAAGGAAGATGGCTATCTACCAGGCTTGGCATACTTGGACACCGCACGCGGCATCAGCCCCATCGTGGAAAAGCTGCCATACAGCTTACAGGAGAAATGGATTTCTCAGGGATCAAGGTATAAGGAGGAGTATCATGTCTCTTACCCCCCTTTTTCTTTCTTCACTCATTTCATCTGCCACCAGGCTAAAACAAGAAATGATCCCAGCTTCGCACTTCTGGGCAACAGCTCTCCTCAGAGTGAGGAACCTCCCTTAAAGCGCTCAAGTTTCAGAACCCCAGTGTCTGTGCATACGACTAATGTCTCCCGTGTTGCAGCTTGGAATGAAACAGCATCTAAAGATGATCTAGCTAGACACTGCCCCATCCATAACAACCCCCACTCCCTGAGGAAATGCCGTGGCTTCAGATTGAAAACCATTGAGGAACGGAAAGCCTACCTGAAAGAGCAAGGGATCTGCTTCAAATGCTGCTCATCATCTTCGCATATCGCCCGCAACTGCAAAGCCACATTGAAGTGTGATGAGTGCACCAGTCACAGTCATCTTACAGCTCTGCATCCTGGTCCACCTCCATGGGCATTCAAGGCCTTAAACGCCCCATCAGAGGACGGCGGGGAGGAGGAAGAGGAGGATACTTCGTCAGCACCAGCTGTGAATTCTCTGCGTACTGAGGTTTGTGGTGGCAACAGAGTTCATAGAATTCGACAATCTACACAGCCAAGGCAGTGGCAGTATGTACCCACGGAGCATAATCCTGCCGATCATGCTTCCAGGTATGTCCAGGCCTCTGAGCTCACCAATTCCAACGGGCTCACAGGACCAGCGTTCTTGTATGAACCACACAAAACCTGCAGTGAACAGCAAGACGTCTTCAAGCTCATTGACCCAGACTCAGATACAGAGATCCGACCACAAGTGACAAGCTGCGTCACTAGCACAAGGGACAAGCCTCTCACCCCTGAGAGGTTTAAGAGATTCTCTTCCTGGAAGTCTTTGCAAAGAGCAGTTGCAACACTCATTCATGTAGTTCATTCTTTCCAGTCCGCGACCCAAGTCCCTTCTAAATGCAGTGGTTGGCATCAGTGTTCAAAACCCCACACTGTCAGTGAGCTGTCCAAGGCAATGATCCTCACTCAGAAGCAAAGCGTGCCACCTCCACCTGGAAAGTTCACAGAAAAGGATCTCTATAAACAGCAGTGGCGTCAAGTGCAGAGCTTAGCCAACCAATTTTGGCCTCGCTGGAAGCGAGAATATCTGCAGACTCTGCAAGTTCATCACAAATGGCAAGAGTCATGTCCTAACATCGAAGAAGGCAACATTGTGCTGCTGAGAGACATCAAAGCAGCCCGAAATGACTGACCTATGGCACTCGTTATGTGCACCTTTCCCAGCGATGATGGAAGAGTTCGCAAAGTAGAGCTCAAGGTGACCAAGCAAGGGTCAAGCAAAAAGTTCCTCAGGCCTGTAACTGAGATCATTCTCCTTCTGAAAAAGTAGGACTGAGACCCTTTAATTGTTGTTCAGTTATCTATATGTGGCAACTTTACAGATACCAGGCGGGGAGTGTTGTGCCTTCAGTTTTGGGGCAGTAGCGCCCCCTCCTGGGCCTTTTTATTTCTCGCTTATTTTGACATGCACTTTGACCCGGAACCGGAAGTCGGCATTTTAGTTTCAGAATGCAGCCACATTTTCGCTAATTGGTCTCAATAACCATCTGCTGTAATCCTTCCTTTTGTTTATGCCTTCGAAAGCATCGTCTGTAAGTATTGGTTTAGCACAGACCATAGAACAGTAGCTTGATTGTATTTTCGTGAAATATATTTTATAAAGCCTTATTTTGATACTTGCTAGTTTAACCACATGTCATTGTCATTTATTGTTGTTATTGACTATTGACTATTATCATTACGTACAGTATCATACAGTTAGAGAAGCTATGTGAAGTTTATACTGTAACGAATAATTTGATTATGCATTTACTGATTGTACTCTTTGTTTATGTCTTCAGTTTCACTCCTATTCACATTGTATGTGAGGGTGCCGCCCAATAAAGCACCAGGAGCTTGGACACTATATCCTGACTCACGCATTCATTTGAATGGAGTTTGGCTTACTGCTGAATTGTGTACCTACGCACACACACAAGGAGAGCAGGACATCTGAACTGTACTAGTACTAATAAAGAAAGAGTTATCAGAGCAGCAGTGTTTCCTCTCTGTAGCCTGTTACCTGTTTAACAAACACCTGCACATGAATAACAGCTGCAGTCTGTATTTCTACTGTGGACTGAGTCCTGCTTAGAGGACCAGGAACCATCTCTACTGGCACAATAACTTTATATTATTTATTCATTATTAGTGTCAGTAGTTATTGATATTCTGACAGTAGAAGTTATGTATTGGGCTGCATGTTTGAGGGAAAAGTGAAATTATATAACTCAAACCCGACGCTCAGGAATTATCAGCCTCATGTGACTGAATGGAAATGATGATAAATGATGTAAAAGGTGTAAAAGAGAGACTCTCCTTCTCTCTCTGACTTTAACTGAATACTTAATAAAAGTTAATGAGTGAAATAACAGATCATCAAAAGAAAACTTTTTCTAATGATTGAAGAAAGTTGATCGAGGTTCGTTGTCAACTTTTATAAACCCCTCTCAGTGTCAGACTCGTCCTCCTGCTGCTGGAACACTTCACCATCAACATGGTCCGTCTGTTGTTCACACCTACAGTTAACACAGGTTATAATTAGATGGTGAATCAGAAAACAACTAAACTATTAATCTTTTAATCTGTGATCTGTCTTCACTCCGGTATAAAACTCTAGTGATGTTGATGTATCAGATCAGTCTGATCGGCGCAGCGTCCAATCAATAACTGATATCCAATAAGGGGGCGTGTCGGTCGGTGATGAACTTCCGTGGAGGAAACACTGGAGGATACACTGGTGTATCCTCGCTCATAGCTCCTCCAGCAAGCCTCCTCGCTTCTCGCTCCTCGCTCCTCGATGTGCATTTTATGAATTGGGACGTCCTTCAAGATGGAGGACTGAGATCGATTTCCGGGTCACAGCCGGAGGATCGAGGAGCGAGGAGACGAGGAGGCGAAAAATGACGAAATGAGAAGTACCTTGTGTGCAACAACCAGAAGCACATGGCTAGTTATTATGCAGAATGACATCAATCAGTTGGAGCAAAGGATTTCATTGGTCAAACATATATATATTTCCACAAGCGGAAATCTGTTGAAATCGAGTTCCATCTGAATATTTTTTTTCCCAACACTTATGATTTGTAGGGGTGTGCAAGCATTCATAAGAACCCACAAAATCAGTTTTTATAAATTTACATGCACATTTTTTGGACGAAAATCCGTGTCTGGTGTGAAACGGCTTTAATAATTAAACCAGAATTACTGCCTTGCGGTTGTTTGAGTCAGCCAACCAGTCAAGTTGCAGTTTACATCCATGTCTGTCCAAAATGTCATCACTTCATCATTTCTTCCTAATTGTCATAATTAGCATATGAATTCTTGAGTTATGGCCAACTGTTTTATGATCATTTTATCTGTGTAAAGTGTCTTTGAGTTTCCAGAAAAGCGCTATATAAATAAAATGTATTATTATTATTATTATTATTATTATTATTATTATTAAATCAAATTTCATCATTTTATTCTATTAGACATTTTAGTACAAATCTTCATAATTATCATATACATTTTTGAGTTATGGCCCAAAACATGTTTTTGAGGTCACAGTGATGTTGACCTTTGACCATTAAAATCTAATCAGTTCATCCTTTAGTCCAAGTGGACATTTGTGCTAAATGTGAAGAAATACCCTCAAGGCGTTCCTGAGATATCGTCGTCACGAGAATGGGACGGACATGAAGTCACAGTGACCTTGACCTTTGACCTCTGAACACCAAAATACAATTATTTTATCCTTGAGTCCAAGTGGATATTTGTGCCAAATTTGAAGACATTCCCTCAAGGCGTTCCTGAGATATCGCGTTCAAGAGAATGGACCGGACGGACGGACAACCCAAAAACATAATGCATCCGGCCATAAGTCAATAACGTAAAAATGATTGAGGTCATGTCTATATATTGTACGATAAGTCAATAACGTAAAAATGATTGAGGTCATGTCCATATAGCATACGATAAGTCGATAACATAAACATTTTTGATGTCATGTGCTTGAGTCTATGTCCATATATTGTCCATATATTGTACGATAAGTCGATCTAGTAATTATTGCGACAGGCATAGTGCTAAACAAACAAAGGTTATGACATCCTCCTTCTTTTTACACAGCTGTGGCATCCTTTTTCTCCTCCCTAGTAACCTTGACCTGGTAACCTTGACTGTCCACTAAAGGTTGTGAATAATGCTTCAACATAAGATACTTTACATACCAACAAACTTTTTTTAAAATACTGTGGAAGGTGTTTTAAACCATATATTACAGATATAACAACATATATATTGAACAGTTTGACTTCTAGATGAAAAACAAGCATGCATTTGTTTTACTGAACTGACAATAACTAAAAAATATGAGCCTGATTTAACCCAACATTACTGATGTTAACATGCCTTTAGCACTATTAATAATAGTATTAATAACTCACATTAAGACTTAAGTCATGTTTGTCTGTGTATTTAAAGAAATGCCAATCAATTTGAAACCAGTTTTGAATTCCGATGGCAGGGCGTCATCAGTAGAGTAAAAACCTTTTAAAACTCAGAGAAGTAGGGGCAGCTGTAGCTCAGTGGGTAGAGTGGGTCATCCTTAAACTGATCCACAGCTTATGAAATGTAAATACATGTATGTTTATGGTGAATGTAATCAAGTTTAAGGTAAGTTTTTGAGGTAGGCT
Source organism: Sebastes umbrosus (assembly GCF_015220745.1). Taxonomy (NCBI): domain Eukaryota; kingdom Metazoa; phylum Chordata; class Actinopteri; order Perciformes; family Sebastidae; genus Sebastes; species Sebastes umbrosus. Next base: position 15,368,677 of record NC_051271.1, read on the forward strand.
ACTTACTGAATTTCCAAGCAGCAGCAGCAGCAGCAGCAGTAGTAGTATGCTTCCAAAACTTAACAGGCATGATGAGTTCTCACGCGAGGTGTCCAGTTAAAGTAGGTAAATTTAAATTAATGCAGCTTTTTTCATGCAGTTTATTTACTGCATGAAACTCAGCTACGGTTCTTACTTCCCTGAGTACACTGTGATACTTTGAATGAGTGTGGCAGCATGTGTTGTGGAAGTCAAATCATGTGATGCTGTATTGTTGTTGTGTAAAAATGCATTTTAATCACTAGGTGGGAGTGTCGCGCTTCTTATTTATGGCGCTTGAGGTGAGATGAGTGATGCAAAAGAGAGGAGCGCCCCAGAGGCTCAAAAGAGCCCTTCACCAAGGGCAAGCATCACCGGGCATTACCTCCTCCAGACCCCCTGCAAGAACCGCTTCACGAGAGGGTGGCCATTAAGGGTATACCCTGAACTTGAAATGCATTTTTACTAGTAAGCAATCTTTTAAAAGCATTCCTTTAAGCTGTAGTAGGTGAGATTTGAGCAAATATGATAAAAAAAAGTTATGTTTATAAAACGGTTGCTATATCGTGACAGGAGTACATGAAACAAGTAACCTGAAAAAAAATCATGTGCCTCTGTGTCCTCCGGTGTCTGGAGATTTCATATACCGGAGGAAAACAAGCAGTAAGAGCTGATCTGAGGTCCGCTGTCCAGCTGCCGTCTATGAGAGCCGGCTGTCAATCACTTATGAACTCCGACCAAACGGTCAAACTAGGCAGCGCTGATCAAATATGAATGAATATTATGTTACGTTAATGCCTATTTCTCGTCTCAAATGTTTTCAGAATCATCTTGTAGTGCACGGTTTAGCTGTAAAATGAGAAAGTTTGTGACGCCGCCGCCATTGTGAAATATGGTGTAGGAACGCCAAGTTCTGGTCACATGACCGGAGCACAGCCAATAGGAACACTCTCTCAATTAAATGACCTGTGATTGATCAAAGTCTCCTGTCACGGGCTAGATTTTTTTAAAATCTGAAAACAGAGCCATGAGGAGGTGCAGAAGTCTAGTTATCTATCAGAACACTTGAATTACAATATGCTGAAAGGTTATTATGGAATTTTTGCCAAATGATGCCAGAAATATACTGCCAACTGACACTTTAAAGGCAGACTGATTGAACCACTCTTCAATTTTCACCACTTTTTGTATGTTTGGTGTTTATTTAGACAAATGTAGAAAAATGTACACAGCTCCAAAGAACAATAATCTTGAGTAAGCATTTGTTTATCAGTAAATACCTGTTATTGTGTCCTCTCTTATGTTTTTCCCTTCTGTTTACTCATTAGCTTTAGCAACTCCCTGAATTAGACAAGAAGCAAAATGTATTTTATATTGACCAGCATCTTTACATCTTATCTTATGTATGTGTCTGATGCTGCACCCGACAAGTGTGGGGATTGTGGTGTTAAAGAAAATGTGCAGCATATCCTAATTCAATGTAAAAAGTATGAGGCTGAAAGAAAAAGACTACAGGACCAAGTCAGAGAGGAGGGACGGGATTGGGATCTGATGGGGATACTGGGAACAGAGGGTGAGGGGGTTGAAGGCACCAGGAAGGCACTATTAATGTTATTATTAATGTTCTTAAGAGACAGGATTGGTGGATAGAATTTAAGAGTAGGAGTAAAGAGCAAATGACATGATGTTACACACTCTTGTACAGTAGGTGGCAGTATGCACCTTAAAGTTGGTTGCGATCCGCCAGAAACCGAGAGAAGAAGAAGAAGAAGAAGAAGAAGAAGAAGGATACAGAGATTTACTGAAGGAGGGAGAGCAGGTGATTGCTCTGCTTTATTGTCATCATAAACTGATAATTAAGCGCCTAGCCAGTACAGGAACAAGGTATTGTGTGTCTAATATGTTTTATGATTATATACAGTAACATTATGTGATTTAGATGAACGCATTTACAGCGTCTGTGTTTAATTGTGTTGTCATTCTGACAGTCTTGCCAACATTAGCTTTTCATGGACATTGCTGTAATGCTAGCTTTCTAGCTTTTCATGTGCACATATTAGGCTTAAGGTTTGATTAATGCTAATATGTATGGCAAATACAGTATATGGATAAGGTTTGTAATGTTTCCATTTTTAGTAAGAGCTCATTTTATTTTATTTGTCTGTCCTTTAGCTCTTACGGTGTTTAAAGAAGAAAGGTGTTTAAGGAAGAAAGGTGTTTTCTGAAGGAAGGATATTACAGAAAGCAAAGTGAATTTGTGTTCAAAATATGGCTGACGGCTGAACATAAATAAAAGGCTTCTGAACGCTTCACCATTGTCTGGCTGGGGTTCGCTACAACTGGCGATACTCCATATCTCAGTTATGTGAACAGAATGTGTGTTGTTTTCCCACGGTTCTTCAAACAAGTTCCTGAGTCAAGTCAAGTCAATTTTATTTGTATAGCCCAAAATCACAAATCACAAATTTGCCTCGGGGGGCTTCACAATCTGTACAGGATACGTCATCCTCTGTCCTTGACATTGCAACCCTCACATTGGATAGGGAAAAACTTAACCAAAAAAAAAAAAAACCTCTGAAATGGAATGATTAGTGAAATATGTCAGACATTAATTATGATTATGCTTTTATAAATGGAAATAAAACATGGCGGACACAGTAACATGTAATGCAAGCCAGAACTTTACAACACTCTACGACATATTTCAAATCTTCCACGAATGGGTGGTGGCATTGATCCATGGCCACATCTATCTGCACCCCACCTCTTCATGAGAAAACTTTCAGACAGGAGTGCACTTTGTTGAAATGTCACTCTCATCACAGGCCACAGACACACACATACAACAACACACTTGTTGTCCAACTTGTCCAACTTGTTTGATCAACCGTTGGAAAACAACAAACGTTCTGTTCACATAACTGAGATATGGAGTATCGTCAGTCACGGGTAATTAAATAACAGTGAGCAGTGTGGTGGCAGTTTCTGTTAAAACAAGACACAAACCAACGTAACAACTTGTCTTTCAGTGAATTTAATAAAAAGGCATACATTAATAACTAAAACATCTGCAGATGGACTCACGAGCACAGCCACCTGTTGTGGACTGTGGCAAGTGAGCCCCGAATACAAAGAGTAGTCAGTATTTATACATTTAAAGCATAACATGAAGATAAGTGCAAAGAAGAAAGGAAGAGAAGGATAGAAAGTGTATCAATGCGTCAGCACACAGCAGACAACAAAGCATCACAAGACATAACAAGTATTTCAGCAATCTGTTGTTTGCAGTTACAGAGAACTAAAATGTCAGGTCACTATCCTATGGTGACGAAGTTGAACATGTGAGGCCCTGAGATTATCTAAAGGTACAGTGTTAAACTGCAGATATGAAAATTGCCATTACAGCAGATTCAGGGTGGATGATCAATTATGTGCTGCCAGATTGTGCAACATTCAGTTAGGCTCATCATATCCACCCAGGCTGCCGCACCACATCCTGCAGTCTGAGAGACATGTAAAAGTTTCCTCTTTTACATGGTATATTTGTTTTGTTTTTCATGAGAGAATTCCTTAGTCTGGTTATTAGGCTAGTGGGAAGACACCCAAAATTTTGAGATACCCCTACCGGAGGTAGAACAAAGCACAACAATGTATTTTATATTCTCTTAGGTCTCCCATATATGAAATGGATTCTTGTATAAAAATATTTTACTGCAAAAATGGTTAAATTGACAGATATTGTGACATAACCCATAAGTAAAAGAAACACAAAATAAAGCCAGGCCGAATGGGAGATGGTAAACCAAAGCTCATGTAATTTCATAATGGAAGCTCTGATTGATCCCAAATTTGATGTGATAGTGGACATGGTGTTATTCCACATGTGTGAAGAAACAGAATGTGAATATATTGATGCGTTGAGGAAATACAGTACTACAAACACATAAGTACAATAAGCGGAAGTATCAAATTTGAAGGTCTATGATGAATGTATTCATTTACTTTTAGTTAGCTTTGGCTGGGATTGTCCTAGAAACACCAATCAGGATTTTCTGGAATGGTATGACTGTGCTGTGCAGCAATATATGATATGTAACTGTAGCAGGTATGGTCAATGGTCTACATTAAGAAATGTATCACATGTTCCAAGCATGAAATGGGGGTAAATGGCATATCTGCAGTCAAAAGATACTTATTAATACACTTCAATCAGGTAGACACAACAGTTATTAAAAGTTTTGTATCAACTTAAATTTAAGGAGTAAATAAATGTTCTTGATGCAATTGCAAGTAATAATTTTGCACTTAAACCTTTAAGTAAGGGATAATGTACAGCGAGCCGGTCATTGTTGGGGAATAAACCTTGACAAGGTGATGCGGCACCCCGATGCAAAGCATCGCCCTGAAGGGGTTTATTTCACAACAATGACCCACTAGCTGTACATTATCCCGCTTATTACATGGCTAATTACTTCAGAAATCAATAATTTGACACAAAAACGATCCTCCAGAGTCCGAGATCAGAACTGCGCGCATAGCAACGGTCTGTTATACATAGCAACTGTCTGTTATACATATCAATGGTCTGTTATAAAGAAATAACAAAGAGTAGAACGCCATGATTGACCGATCAGAATTGAGTATTCAACAAAGTCATGTAATAAGTATGAATGTATAACACCCACATGAACATAAAACGTTCCCTGGTCTATTTGTTTCTTGCTTTTTCCATCTTTTGAATGCAGCATGTCCATCCACATTATCTTCGGTCACAAAATGTGTCATGTTTGGACCGTCAGGAAAGGTGCACAAGCAAAACTCAGTTCACACTGAGAAATAGCATTTGAATTTCATCACTGCAGTATGGGTGTGGGATGTTTCTGAGCTTTTGTGGAGCCTGCTAGGTCTCTGGAAGAACGTGGCCTCATGGATCCGTCTTCTGACTGTCTATTCTTTTCCAATGGGATTCCAGAGAAGTGCCTTTGGAAGATGGCTATGACACCACATTGCTGGCTGATAGAGTATGGTCTAGACCTGCTCTATATGAAAAGTGTCTTTAGATAACTTCTGTTATGATTTGATGTTATATAAATACCTTGAATTGAACACATTGCTCTCAGAACATGTTGGTTGAAAGCATCTTCAGTCAGGGGATGTTGTGCCTGCTTATTCATTGATTGTGGATGCCAAACTGCATCTCAGCTCATCAAGGCTAGTGCATGGACTCCTGTTCTCTTTTGTCCTCACAGATGGAGTAGGGCTGCACGATTATCAAAATTGCATCGATATGGCCTACTGCAATTTTCAAATCGCAGTATTTGTTAAAATCGCAATATTTGTTTGAGGAAACTACTTGTTAAAGGTAACTACACCAGTGAGGTTGCGTACCACTGGTGGTACGCAACCTCGCCTAGTGTGAGAGGCTGCCCCTTGCGTAGTATGAGAGTTGTGTGGAAGAGTTTAAGTACCAGTTCTAGTGCTACCCCTTTGACAAAAGTCAACAATAAGTAATATTCTTATTAGGAATAAATTTGCCTCCTGCGTGAACTGTGCATTGCTAAATAGGGTAGGCCTACGCTACTGTATTTTAACATCGGTCATAATGGTGGTACTTGGAGAGCCAAATATTTTCTGAGGTGGTACTTGGTGAAAAAAGTTTGAGAACCACTGTTCTAGGTCATTGAATGTCTGAAAGTCTGAGTTGTGGAGACCCTGCAGAAGAACCATGCCATCACTGATGTACGCAGATTCATGTAATTCCTCTGAATTCGGTAGTTGCTGTATTTCCTCAACTACAGTCTCAATTTTCTTAGCAAAGTCAGCCTTTGTTGTTTTCCTGAGGCTTCCATCATCATTACACAGAGACAGAGGGACAGCAGCAAGTTCATGAGACACCTCCCTCTGCTTGGAAACAGCAGGATGTCTTTGGAAGAGCACATTTGAATCCATGCAATCTTGTTTGCTGGTCACAAATTACTTTTTCATGTCTATGAAAGTTTCACAGTGTTTTCAGTTTCTGGGTCCCCCTCACAAGATGGCTGATGTCAGTAACCACAGCATAGTGGATACCATGAAATACCTTTCTGACACTGATGAGAAGAGTTCAGAAGCCCATCAGGAACCATGAAAGCTCTTTTGCAACCTTCTCAGAAACAACAAACTCTGAATACCGAATTCAGAGGAACCATCTGCGTACGTCATTGATGGCATTGCTCTTCTGCAGGGTCTCCAGAACTCACACTTTCAGACATTCAGCGACCTAGGTGAGAGCATCTGGAGGAAGATTGCAGCCTTTTTTTGCGGGGATCTTTACTAAACAAAGATGCAGCCTTAAGGCCCAGATACACCAAGCTGACATCAAAGAACTAGCGGCGATGAGGCAGATTGTTGCGTTGCCTCATGTTGTTTTCGTCTTGGCCGACAAGTTGCATTTGAACACACTGCAAAAACTACAGTTAGCGCGTACGTTCTGCGCCTGTGTGAGAGGAATTAACTCTCCACAACAGCAGATGGCGGTAGTCTGTATTCATTATTCAAAAAGAGAAATAGGAGAACCGAGGACGGTGGATATACAAGCCGTTATGATACGCACATGAAACTAAGCAGCATCTGCCGACCATTTTTACACCACTCTCACTCACCACTTAGCTTCATTCTAGATGTTCATGTTGCTGTGAAAATATCCGTATATTGGAATGATCAGATGAGATGAAGATGAAAAATTAGAAGAGTCTTCAGTGTTTGTCCTCTTGACTTTACTCGTTGGCTTGCTTTCCTCACTTCTGTTTCTGTTCTCGTGCACTGATTCGTTTAAGCTGAACAGCCAATCAGAGTGATTTCTCTCACCGATGAGCACCACCACTGATTCAACACGCTGAATTGGCTGAAAAACCTCCGACACGGGCAGACTAGAGGGTGCTGGACACACCGAAAAAAAAACTACAGAAAGTGCAGCGGGAGCAAAGATGATACAGGACCACAGAGAATCTCTGCCTCTTTGGCAGGAGGCTTTGGAAATGGTTAGAGGTCAAGATGGTCAGCCAGTCACAGGTAGAAAAAGCTTTGTAGACCTATACAGTAACCAGGAGGAGGCTGACACTAGATAAGTGTTGAGCCAATACACCTTGCACAGTCACATTCTTGCCTTATCATCAAATGCAATGAAATATATGTACCCAATCTGTGCTATTTCACAGAAACTTGGAGTTCAATTCTATGATTGTCTATCTGCATGCCACCTCCCCACAGGCTGTGACACCACAAGTAGCTTGTATAGAAAAGGGAAAATGACAGCTTTTACAAAGCTGAAGACCCACCTCACTGATTTACAATAAATGTCAAACTTTGGATTATCTTGGAAGCTTGGAAGAGAAATTGCCTGTGGCAAGAAAATATGCCCTCCATTAATGGTTAATGGACTTGCATTTATATAGCATTTTCTAGTCTTCTGACCACTCAAAGCGCTTTACACTACATGTCAGCATTCACCCATTCGCACACACATTACAGTACACTGATGGCAGAGGCTGCTAAGTTGCCAACTTTGCCCATCAGGGTGTAATCTAAATACTCATTCACACACCGATTGCTCAGCCTTCAGAAGCAGTTCGGGGTTAAGCGTCTTGCTCAAGGACACATTGGCATGTGATTGGATGAGCTAGGGATCAAACCACCGACCTTCCGATTAGTGGACGACCTGCTCTACCCTCTGAGCCACAGCCCAAACCCCGATCAATAAGGCCAAAAGAAAACGGAAGTCCATGCACTACCCTTGATGAGCTGATGAGGAAGTTTGGCATCCACAACCGATATATCAGTAGCCCACAGCCCGTTCTCATTCCCAGAGCATCAAATATCAATACTTTTTCACGTCCGTCGGCATTCGATATTATCGCACAAGGCACCCTTTAGCGCCGGTATGAGACACACTGGGTTTTCCATTATCTACAATGTAAACTCATCCGCAGCAACAGTAAACACTCAGAAAAAGTGCTTTGGTGACGTAGTTAATGAGTGAAAGAGACACACAGGGCGGGCAAGAAAGTGGATGGGTCCAACAAACACAAGGCTTTCATCCAGGAGACCGCTGTTCCGTGTGTTAAGTGTCACTTTCACGTTACAATCAGCTCTTCGTTCGTGTCCCGTGTTCACAACGGCATGCCAGTTTTCACTGTACAAAAATAGTAATTTTAAGCCCAACCATGATGTTCTTTCTTAAACCTAAGCAAGGGTTTTGTTTAATTCCCAACGTCAAAAACGTGTTCATTGCAACCAAAAAGTGACGCAGAGGGGTCTGACAAAACCTCCGTATGACGAGTGACGAGTTGGGATGAGAACGTGTTGCGGTACAACTACCCGACTGAAGATGCTTTCAACCAACATGTTCTGAGAGCAATGTATTCAATTCAAGGTATTTATATAGCATCAAATCAAAACAGAAGTTATCTAAAGACACTTTTCATATAGAGCAGGTCTAGACCATACTCTATCAGCCAGCAATGTGGCATCATAGCCATCTTCCAAAGGCACTTCTCTGGAATCCCATTGGAAAAGAATAGACAGTCAGAAGACGGATCCATGAGGCCACGTTCTTCCAGAGACCAGCGACTCCACAAAAGCTCAGAAACATCCCACACCCATACTGCAGTGATGAAATTCAAATGCATTTCTCAGTGTGAACTGAGTTTTGCTTGTGCACCTTTCCTGACGGTCCAAACATGACACATTTTGTGACCGAAGATAATGTGGATGGACATGCTGCATTCAAAAGATGGAAAAAGCAAGAAACAAATAGACCAGGGAACGTTTTATGTTCATATGGGTGTTATACATTCCTTAATTATTACATGACTTTGTTGAATACTCGATTCTGATCGGTCAATCATGGCGTTCTACTCTTTGTTATTTCTTTATAACAGACCATTGATATGTATAACAGACAGTTGCTATGTATAACAGACCGTTGCTATGCGCGCAGTTCTGATCTCGGACTCTGGAGGATCGTTTTTGTGTCAAATTATTGATTTCTGAAGTAATTAGCCATGTAATAAGCGGGATAATGTACAGCTAGTGGGTCATTGTTGTGAAATAAACCCCTTCAGGGCGATGCTTTGCATCGGGGTGCCGCATCACCCTGTCAGGGTTTATTCCCCAACAATGACCGGCTCGCTGTACATTATCCCTTACTTAAAGGTTTAAGTGCAAATTATTACTTGCAGTTGCATCAAGAACATTTATTTACTCCTTAAATTTAAGTTGATACAAAACTTTTAATAACTGTTGTGTCTACCTGATTGAAGTGTATTAATAAGTATCTATTGACTGCAGATATGCCATTTACCCCATTTCATGCTTGGAACATGTGATACATTTCTTAATGTAGACCATTGACCAAACCTGCTACAGTTACATATCATATATTGCTGCACAGCACAGTCATACCATTCCAGAAAATCCTGATTGGTGTTTCTAGGACAATCCCAGCCAAAGCTAACTAAAAGTAAATGAATACATTCATCATAGACCTTCAAATTTGATACTTCCACTTATTGTACTTATGTGTTTGTAGTACTGTATTTCATCTACGCATCAATATATTCACATTCTGTTTCTTAACACGTGTAGAGGAACCCCCTGGCCATTACCACATCAAATTTGGGATCAATCAGAGCTAGCATTATGAAATTACATGAGCTTTGGTGTACCATCTCCCATTTGGCCTGGCTTCATTTTGCGCTTTTTCTATTTGTGGGTTATGTCACAATATCTGTCAATTTAACCATTTTTGCAGTAAAATATTTTTATACAAGAATCCATTTCATATATGGGAGACCTAGGACAATATGAAAATCATTGTTGTGCTTTGTTCTACCTCCGGTAGGGGTATCTCGAAAACTAAAGCACTTTTGGGGGTCTTCCCATTAGCCTATATTGTTGTCAGCTGAAAATCACAACCAACACATTTAAAAAAAAAAAAAAAAAAAAATGTTTATTAGCTTTGCATGAACATACAATTGTGTCAGAGCATTTATAAAGTGAAAAGGCATATATTCCCTTTATACAAGGACATTATAAGAGTGGCAATTGACATATTGCTAAACACCAAAACAACTTACACAACTAAGAAAATTAAATTAAGGCAACCATTACCCACGCCACAGCAAACACAATATTGATTGAATATTGAGTTGACTGTCTCATGTTAATATTAGACCTGTCCAGGGTGTACCCTGCCTTCCGCCCAATGTCAGCTGGGTTCGGCTCCAGCCCCCTGCGACCCTGAATAGGATAAGCGGATACAGATAATGGATGGATGTCTCACTTTTAACAGTGGAAAAGCTGGTTTGTCTTTATCAAATGATCTAAAGCAGCCTTAAGGCATCACTATTTGCGTCACATTACTGTCATTTGGCAAAGGTCCAGCACACCACCACCAGAGCTGCCTATTTTCACTGGCTTGACACTCCCACACAATATGTATAAAAAGAGAAATCCGCTGTGATTTATTTTAACAAAAGAGCAGTTCATCAAAGGAACTTCTTGGTCTTATTAACAGGTAAGAGAGATGCTTTATGAAATTTAAAAGACAAATTTAATATTAGTTGTTATAATATCTTTTCCAATGCCATTTTCTTTGTGATACCAGTATTTTAAAGTTTTTTTGCACTCAGGCTCATCTAGTGATAGTTATCCTAATAACTGCTGAGAATGGTTATTATTATTCTCTCCCCACCAGAATTCTTCTACTTTCCAGAGTGAAAATGGTGGATTATGAAGTTACCGTATCAACTTCCTATCACGACAATGCCGGCACTTCAAACAATGTCTTCATTAAGCTGATGAGCTTTGAAGGGAGCAGCAAACTCACGAAACTCAAAGGAGGTTCATCCTTCGCCAGAGGGGCAGTAAGTCTGAAATAACCCTCTCTATGTTTAAATGTATGACACGTTTCCTCAACTTAATCTAAATATATCAAATTAGAGAAGCTGATGTAAACCCTCGCCAACTCAGACTCATATGGGCAGCAAAGGGATAAGTGCTGCTCTGCAGGTCTTCAACCTATGTTCACAAATGTCACCAAAGCAACAAAAAATCCCCATAATGGGCTGTAAAAAATGTATGCAGTGGACATATTGCACATATTGCACAATTTGGATTTTGTCCACCCTTCCACATTCAGTATTGTATGCTAATTATTGAGAAGTTACAGCTCTTGGTTATCATATACCCTTTATCTCTTGTAAAATTGTTTTAAACCCTTTTCTGTCGTTACTCCAGGTGTCTCATTTTACCGTGTCCTGCCCTGCCTCCATTGGAAAGCTGGTCCAGATACAGCTATACAAACAGCATTTCCCAAAGTTTCCAGAAGACTCTAAATGGTTGCCAACCAAGGTGGTAGTGAAATCTCCTGAGAGAGACACCTACAAGTTTCCCATCTGCCGCTGGTTCAATGACTCTGAGGTGCACTGCTTCACAGAGGAAAGAGGTTTGTGATAATTAGCTTGTCTGACAGCCTGTATGTTATTCACTGACCTCAGAACACATAAAAGAAAGACAAGGTCTGCAAGTTAGACAATAAAGATACTGGAGTAAATTCATGCTAATACACTGTATATATCAACAATTTTAAACTTTTTTTTTTTTTTTTTTTCAAGTTAATATAAAGTCTACAGTTGAATATGAGGTCAATGAACGCAAATGGGACCAGATCTCTCTGCCGGACGAAGACCATCGGTGAGAGCTCAGAGCTTATACACACTTTAACTTTATGCAGCTCAAAACTAACATGTATCCAACCCTCTTTGGTTGAATATATTCATGATATATATTTTTAAATTAACCACCATATGACATTGTTACACCTGCCAGGGTTAATTAAAATGTATTTTAAAATGTATACTATAACACATGTTGTGGTGGCAGCAGTAGCTCAGTCCGTAGGGGCTTGGCTTTGGAACCGGAGCCGGTTCAAGTCCTGGCATAGGATCAAGTACGGACTGTGGACTGGTGGCTGGAGAGGAACTAGTTCGCCTCCTGGGCACTGCCGAGGTACCCTAGAGCAAGGCAGAGACCCCCAAAGCTAATATACTAGGATGGATTAAATGCAGAGACTACATGAAACATGAAACATGATAATGTTAAAGATACACTTAATAAAGGCTATATGAGGTGAAAAAAAATGCCCCCCCTGTCAAAGCTGATTGCCCGTCCGCCCCTAACACTCTGGCGCCGACCCTGCTCCAGCCCCCTGCGAGCCTGAATAGAATAAGCGGTTACAGATAATGGATGGATGTCTCACTTTTAACAGTGGAAAAGCTGGTTTGTCTTTATCAAATGATCTAATACTGCCTTAAGGCAAAGGTCCAGCACACCATCACCAGAGCCACCTATTTTCACTGGCTTGACACTCCCACACAATATGTATAAAAAGAGAAATCCACGGTGATTTCTTTTAACAAAAGAGCAGTTCATCAAATGAACTTCTTGGTCTTATTAACAGGTAAGAGAGATGCTTTATGAAATTTAAAAGACAAATTTGATATTAGTTGTTATAATATCTTTTCCAATGCCATTTTCTTTGTGATACCAGTATTTTAAAGTTTTTTTGCACTCAGGCTCATCTAGTGAGTTATCCTAATAACTGCTGAGAATGGTTATTATTATTCTCTCCCCACTAGGATTCTTCTACCTTCCAGAGTGAAAATGGTGGATTATGAAGTGACCATATCAACTGCCTATCACGACGATGCCGGCACTTCAGACAATGTCTTCATTAAGCTGATGGGCTTTGAAAAGAGCAGCGAACACAAGAAACTCGAAGGAGGTTCATCCTTCGCCAGAGGGGCAGTAAGTCTGAAATATCCCTCTCTATGTTTAAATGTATGACACGTTTCCTCAACTTAATCTAAATATATCAAATTAGAGAAGCTGATGTAAACCCTCGCCAACTCAGTCTCATATGGGCAGCAAAGGGATAAGTGCTGCTCTGCAGGTCTTCAACCTATGTTCACAAATGTCACCAAAGTAACAAAAAGTCCCGATAATGGGCTGTAAAAAATGTATGCAGTGGACATATTACGCATATTGCACAATTTGGATGTTGTCCACCCTTCCACATTCAGTATTGTATGCTAATTATTGAGAACTTACAGCTCTTGGTTATCAAATACACTTTATCTCTTGTAAAAATGTTTTAAAACCATTTCTGTCGTTACTCCAGGTGTCTCATTTTACCGTGTCCTGCCCTGCCTCCATTGGAAAGCTGGACCAGATACAGCTATACAAACAGCATTTCCCAGAGTTTCCAGAAGACTCTAAATGGTTGCCAACCAAGGTGGTGGTGAAATCCCCTGAGGGAGACACCTACAAGTTTCCCATCTGCCGCTGGATCAATGACTGTGAGCTGGCCTCCTTCACAGAGGAAAGAGGTTTGTGGTAATTAGCTTGTCTGACAGCCTGTTTGTTGTTCACTGACCTCAGAACACATAAAAGAAAGACAAGTTCTGCAAGTTAGACAATAAAGATGCTGGAGTAAATTCATGCTAATACACTGTATATATCAACAATTTTAAACCTTGTTTTGTTTTTTTCTTCAAGTTCATGTAAAGCCTACAGTTGAATCGGAGGTCAATGAACGCAAATGGGACAGGACCTATCCGGTGAACGACGACTATCGGTAAGAGCTCAGAGCTTATACACACTTTAACTTTATGCACCTCAAAACTAACATGTATCCAAACCTCTTTGGTTGAATATATTCATGATATATCATTTTAAATTAACCACCATATGACATTGTTACACCTGCCAGGGTTTATTAAAATGTATTGTAAAATGTATACTATAACACATGTTGTGGGGGCGGCAGTAGCTCAGTCCGTAGGGACTTGGCTTTGGAACCGGAGCCAGTTCAAGTCCTGGCATAAGACCAAGTACGGACTGTGGGCTGGTGGCTGTAGAGGTGCTAGTTCGCCTCCTGGCCACTGCCAAGGTACCCTTGAGCAAGGCACAGACCCCCCAAGCTAATATACTAGGATGGATTAAATGCACAGACTACATTTCACTGTGTGCTGTGCTGTGTACAATACAATGTGTGATAAAAGCTGATTTACATTTACATTTACGAAATTGCAACATTGTCTACATAAATATGTGTCAAGTATGGTTGCATTCTCTAAATTAAAACTGCAGATACACAGGGATCTAGACTGTCCAAAGTTCCTCACCACTCTGCTCTTCTCTGTTTTTACCAGCTGGGATGTATATGAAGAGGGAATACCCCACCACCTGAAGGCTGCAAGCTTTTTTTCTCTGCCTTCTAATGGCTTCTCAGTATGGAAGGGAATGGAGTTTCTCTACACGTTAGCCACTGGGTGAGGTCCTCAAATTCTGTCAGATATCTCTCTATGTAACTATGTACCTGCCTATCAAAGCGATTTAAGGCATCATGAAATGTAAAATTACTCTCTGCTTTTATTTTCTAGTCTGGGTTCGCTATTATTGGAGTTACTCTCTGATTCCAAGGAGAGCTGGACTGATATTGACGATATCAAGGGGATATTCTGGGGCAAATACCCTGACATATCAGGTACTATCACAATTTAATAGAATACTTCACACTGTATGCATAATAATAATAATAACAATAATAATAATAATAATAATAATAATAATAATAATAATAATAACAATAATAATAATACAAACTTTTATTTATATAACACATTTTACAAACAAAGTTACAAAGGGCTTTACAATAAAAACAAATATTAAATATATAAATATATGTTTTGTATAAGTTTCAGTCTTAAGGTTATAATAGTTTTACATTTTCAATTAGTTTTTTTTATTTTAGTTTACACTTTTCAACTTAGTTTTAATTTAAGTTAGTTTTCAGAGTGTGCTCATTAGTTTTAGTTTTTCAGAAAGGTTTAGTTTTAGTTTTATTTATTTAGTTTTCATTTTACAGTAGTTTTAGTTTGTTTTTGTTAGGGCCAATAATGTCTCCGAAGTATGTAGCTACATATACATTCATGGTTGGAGAACTGTGAAGGAATGGCCACAATGTTTAAATATTTTCATTTGGGAATCAAATTGAGTACTCTTTCACTACCACACTCAGTAGAAAACTTGTCATCTGCAATTTCATCTTGACCCCAGTTGGTTAAGATTGGACCTGAGCTGAATAGCTTGGTTAAATGGCATCACGTTCCTGTTATTTCATTTTACAAGACTAGACTAGGATTAATTGTGATGTAATTGCAGCATAGCGTCATCTCCTGGAATGTCATGTCTGATGAATTTCAGTGGTTCAATGTCACGAGAGTTGACGGAAATGAATGCTGTCTGCCCTTTTTTGGTAGTGATATATTATAGCTAAAAATCTAAAACTAAAAACTATTTACATACATTTTTATTTTATTTGTATTGATTTTTTAACCAGGCAATATCATTTAAGTTTAGTCTTAGTTTTTCTTAAAGGATTACATTTATTTTCAGTTTACTAAAAAAAATTTCAGTGCTTATTTTCGTTTTAGTTTCAGTATTAGTCCACGATAATAACCCTGACCAGAATAAAGTGTGTTGCAATGATGTAGAGTGAGGAACCCACAGTTTGCTGCTTAGTCACTAATTTTATGTTTTATAATGAGTTTTCACGATGCTTTTAATGTTTTATGTAATAATGCACTTTGAATTGCCTTGTTGCTGAAATGTGCTATATAAATAAACTTGCCTTGCCTCACTGCATTACTCAACACAACATACACAACACAACACTCATCTATACCCCTGATATGTCCCTTAATAATCCTGTTCTTGTTTATCATTTTCCAGAGTAGCACAAAGTTTGAAACTCAATGAAGTTCAACTCTGTTCTTTCTCCAGACTACGTCCAGAAACATTGGAAGGAGGACGCTTTTTTTGGCTACCAGTATCTAAATGGTGTCAATCCCATGATGATCCGGCGTTGTTCGGCTCTGCCCAAGAACTTTCTTGTCACTGACAAAGCGGTCTCCCTCAGCTTGACAGATGAAATGAAGGTGATTGCCTTGACCTTGATTGATTTTAGAGTCATGTTTTGCCCCATGACATGTTAATTTAGAATTACATGTTGCACTTACATGTTCACTTAGTATACAGTATGTAATATCCAAACTTTATGCATGTGCGTCAAATCATTTCTCATCCTCACAGAAAGGCAACATATTCCTGTGTGACTACAAGAGTTTGGATGGACTGACACCAAACACCATCCATGGGAAGAAGCAGTACTTGATGGCTCCCCTGGTCCTGCTCCACAAAACACCTGACGATAAACTGATGCCGATTGCTATTCAGGTGAGATTAGCACTCAAATATAGCTAATAGTGAAGTTTTAAGTTTGAGTATTGATTCAGACAACTATCATTCAAATCGTAAGATGTAGGTTCCCCTGCGACAGGAAGCAACCAACTTACTGAAAGCGTATTTGCAAGTAGCAGCTACCATGGATAGCATCTATGGCAGCTATGAATCCTCTCTGCTAGGAAAGGCAGTTCATTTCTTCCTGCCCGAGTCATGTAAAAAGGTTCCTCCTATAGCCATATCCAAGTTTAACAGGCTGACAGTTGAGTCTGATGCAAATAGGTCAAGTCAACTTAATTTAGTTTGTTTAGTTAGTTTAGTTTAGTTTGTAATCCCTGGGATTCAATGAAAATATGAATTTCCACTTCAGAGTATCAAACTAAAAAGCAGATGAAAGCTATAGTAAATAGTCAAACATAAAACAACATAATTGACTAGTACTGGTAATGAATTGAATGGATTGAATGAACCACATCCTCCTTCCTTCTCCTGCAGCTGAAACAGACTCCAGCAGCTGACAACCCCATCTTCTATCCTACCGATTCTGAGTACGACTGGTTGACGGCCAAGATTTTTGTGAGAGGAGCAGATTTCAACGAGCATGAACTCAATGTTCACCTGCTGCGCACTCATCTGCTGGCTGAAGTCTTTGCAGTGTCACTGCTGCGCAACGTGCCGGAGGGGCATCCACTGTACAAGGTAACTGAAAGGGAGAATACTGAACTTACTGTAGTTGTAGTTTTTTCAACTTGGTGATTTTTGTATCTTCCAAAGTTGATGAATCATAATGTTTTAATTCAATTAAATTTATTTTTGTTAAGCGTCAAATCACAACAGAGGTTATCTCAAGACGCTTTATATATAGAGCAGGTCTTAGACCGTACACCATAGTTTAGAGACCCAACACCCCGATTATTAGAAGAAACCTGGAGCAGAACCAGGCTCTGGGTGGGCGGCCATCTGCTGAGACCGGCTGGGGGGATAGATAGAGAGAGAGAGAAAGAGAGAGAGAGAGAGAGAGAGAGAGAGAGAGAGAGAGGGAGAGAGAGAGAGAGAGAGAGTGAGAAGCAACCACAATAATAGCCCAGCAGCTGTAATAACTAATACAAGTAGGACTAATAACACAAAACCAATAGTAGTGGATGTAAAAGAGTGATAATACAACTATCGGAATTGATATCATTGGGTCGTCCTCAGACGGGCTTTCAAGCGGAGCTTCCAGCTATCTCAGTCCACCATACATCTGGCTAACTCGCCAGCACTGTCCAGCATCTCTCCTCAGTACGTCCATGTATGTTGGTGTGGGACGTCCCTGTGATCGATGCCCGTGCGTTGGTTCCCGCAGCATCAGCATGCTTGCTGGGAGTTCTTGATGTCTTTGGCAGTGACCGAGAAGTCTCATTCTACAGGCTGCCACTTTGTCACTAAGTCTTGGTAGTCCTTCGTTAGCCTTGGTAGTCCCTCGTACAGACGGAATTAATTAATGATGGTAGTAGTTGGTGTCAAGCAGGCAGCGGACGCAGCAGCAGATGCAGCCACAATCCAGGTGACATCCAGATCCAGGTGAAACCCCGCTCCAAGTGTACCCCTGCTTAGTGTGTATATATTTTCAGGTATTTCACACTGCTGAATGGTATAGAAGCGTCAAGCTTTCTGATTTTGTTAACATGTAATAGTGTCACTAACAGAGTTCCCTCTTTCCCTCAGCTCCTCGTACATCACACTCACTACACGCTGCATATCAACTACTTGGCTCGAAATAAACTAATATCGGAGGAGGGAATTATCGAACAGGTACAAAAACACCAACACACTCAGTAGACCATTACCTAAACAATTAAACAAGTTTGTTTTTTCAATATCATGTACAGTATCTGTCTCTAACTATATTCCTTACATATTTGACTGTTCCTTAGATTGCAGCTGCTGGTGGAGATGCTATGAAGGAATTCCTTAAGAGATCAACGGCCTCACTGACCTACAGCTCCCTCTGCATACCAGAGGACATTGCTGAGCGAGGGCTGAAGGATGTGCCAAACTTCTACTACAGGGATGATGGACTCAAGCTCTGGGATATCATCCACAGGTAGTACAGGTGTCCTGATATTGGAAAATAAGAGCCCAAATCCTGCCCTCTCTACCAGCTAGCTTTTTTTCTCTTGTAACATAGTTGATTTTCT
The DNA here is from genome assembly GCF_015220745.1 of Sebastes umbrosus. NCBI lineage: Eukaryota > Metazoa > Chordata > Actinopteri > Perciformes > Sebastidae > Sebastes > Sebastes umbrosus. Next base: position 15,387,219 of record NC_051271.1, read on the forward strand.
CATAAAGGATTTATTTCATCACGGTCACTGTTTACCAAGAAATAGTTGCAGCATGTAACCCCCCTCGTAAAACTACAAATTGTTATTTTTACATTCCGTTTTGTGTATTGCTTAAACAAAGAGATAAAATGTGTTAATTTTTGTAATTTAGAGATGCTGGTATAGGCATATATTTTAACTTTGAAGCACGCCAAACCATTATGACCGATGTTAAAATACAGTGTAGCGTAGGCCTACCCTATTCAGCAATGCACAGTTCACGCAGGAGGCAAATTTATTCCTAATAAGAATATTACTTATTGTTGACTTTTGTCAGCCATGCTGTACAAAGGAGTAGCAATAGCACTGGCACTTAAACTCTTCGACACAACTCTCATACTACTTAAGGGTTAGTCTCTCACACTAGGCCTGCACCATATGAAGAACATCTGCCATGTGCAATAAAACTGTTCAATATTGCGATGACGATATGACTTACGATAAATAAACAAATATTGAAGTGTGCATATTAGCTATACATATACATATACTGTATTTCAAATATAACTAGGCTAAATGTTGTTTCTAGAGCAGCAACAGTAATGTTTACAACAGCAAAGTCACCATATAAACTCATTAATATCTCACTGGAAACAAATCTAACATGTTAATAAAATAAATCATATTCCTGACATGAAAATACTAAGTGAAGTTTATAAAGACTGAAGAACACAGACTTCAGTCAATATCAGTCCTTCCTCCTGTCCTCTGTCCTCTGCTGCAGCTAACATTAGGGCTGATAGAGGGAAGAGGGGCTGTTTGGTTTTAGCCAGCTGATGAGTTTACAAGTAAGATATGTGACAAACTAACCTAAACAGTCTGACTACTAGCGTACTGCCAGCTTTAGTTTTAGCTGGTGTAGTCGAGGGTGACGCTGCTCCGATACTTTTGGAAGATAATAAATTAATAACACAGAGGCTCTGTAGTCTGCAGCGCATCACGCCTTCTGTTCCTTCACAATAAACTCCCCAAACACCTACACTGGATCACTGCTTACTAGGGAACTAAAGTCATTCAGAACTCAACTAAATAACTTAAACCTGTTTACAGTTCGCTGTTAGCCGCCGAGCTAACGCGCTGTGCTTGTCTAAAGCGGCGGAGGATGAGACAATTCAATTTATTTTTGTATAGCGTCAAATCACAACAGAGGTTATCTCAAGACGCTTTATATATAGAGCGGGTCTTAGACCGTACACCATAGTTTAGAGACCCAACAAGATCCACCAAATGTGCTGTGGCCAAGAAAAATTCCCCGATTAGTGGGAAGAAATCTGGAGCAGAACCGGGCTCAGGGTGGGCGGCCATCTGCTGAGACCGGCTAGGGGGGTTAAATAGATAGAGATAGAGAGAGAGAGAGAGAGAGAGAGAGACAGAGAGAGAGAAGCAACCACAATAATAGCCCAGCAGCTGTAATAACTAATACAAGTAGGACTAATAACACAAAACCAATAGTAGTGGATGTAAAAGAGTGATAATACAACTATCGGAATTGATATCATTGGGTCGTCCTCAGACGGGCTTTCAAGCGGAGCTTCCAGCTATCTCAGTCCACCATACATATGGCTAGCTCGCCAGCACTGTCCAGCATCTCTCCTCAGTACGTCCATGTATGTTGGTGTGGGACGTCCCTGTGATCGATGCCCGTGCGTTGGTTCCCGCAGCATCAGCATGCTTGCTGGGAGTTCTTGATGTCTTTGGCAGTGACCGAGAAGTCTCATTCTCCAGGCTGCCACTTTGTCACTAAGTCTTGGTAGTCCTTCGTTAGCCTTGGTAGTCCCTCGTACAGACGGAATTAATTAATGATGGTAGCAGTTGGTGTCAAGCAGGCAGCGGACGCGGCAGCAGATGCAGCCATAATCCAGGTGACATCCAGATCAAGGTGAAACCCCGCTCCAAGTGTACCCCTGCTCCAGGTATAACCTCGCTCCAGGTGTAACCCCGCTCCATGGTTACCTGCGAGACAAGGAGGCACAAGGACTCCCGGGAAGGAATGAAGTTAGTAACACTGAATGGGACATGAAAATATACAGAAGGAGAGAGGAGCTCAGTGTGTCATAGGAAGTCTCCCGGCAGTTTAGGCCTATAGCAGCTTAACTAGGGGCTGGTCAAAGACAGCCCTAACTATAAGCGTTATCAAAGTGGAAAGTCTTTAGCCTACTCTTAAATGTAGAGATGGTGTCTGCCTCCCGAACTGAAACTGGGAGCTGGTTCCAGAGAAGAGGAGCTTGAAAGCTGAAGGCTCTGGCTCCCATTCTACTTTTGGAGACTCTAGGAACCTCAAGTAACCCTGCTGCATTCTGTGAGCGCAGTGCTCTAGTGGGGTAATAGGGTACTATGAGCTCTTTAAGATATGATGGGGCCTGACCGTTTAGCGCTTTGTAGGTGAGGAGGATGATTTTAAATTCTATTCTGGATTTTACAGGCAGCCAGTGTAGAGAAGCTAATACAGGCGTAATATGATCTATTTTTCTAGTTCTTGTCAGTACACGTGCTGCAGCATTCTGAATCAACTGGAGAGTCTGAAGAGACTTATTGTAGCAGCCTGATAATAGGGAATTGCAGTAATCGAGTCTAGAAGTAACAAATGCATGGACTCATTTTTCTGCATCATTTTGAGACAGGATGTGCCTGATCTTCGCAATGTTACGTAGATGAAAGAAGGCAGTCCTTGAGGTTTGTTTTATGTGGGAGTTAAAGGACATATCCTGATCGAAGATAACTCCCAGATTCCTTACGGTGGTGCTGGAGGCCAGGGCAATGCCATCTAGAGTAACTATATCATTAGATAATTTGTTTTGGAGGCGTTCAGGGCCAAGTACAATAACTTCAGTTTTGTCTGAGTTTAACATCGGGAAATTGCAGGTCATCCAGGTTTTTATGTCCTTAAGGCATGCTCGAAGTTTAGCTAACTGGTTGGTTTCCTCTGGCTTGATCGAGAGATATAATTGGGTAAAAAAAGACAGAAAAAAAAGTATATCACCCATACTCTAAAAAGAATGTTAAAATTGCTGGAATGTCGTTAGGAATTCCTGGAATAATAGCAGTAGCCATTTGAAAGATAAGCTGTGATGGCTACAGGTTGATAACTTCATTGATTGAAATGTCAGTCAGCCCTGACCCCAAGGTAAAGTAGAAGAAGCTCACCCAGTCCAGTACCACAGTTTGAGAACCACTGATATAGGTAGTTTTCTGTGCTTTACACAGTGTGTCTCAGATTTCAGTACAGGATTTGCTTTCCTTTTCCATTTGCAGGGGAAAAAGTTGTTAAACATAACTAATGCTAGAAACCAAGCAAACAACTGAATCACATAGAACTAATGATGGTAATGAGGACAGGACAGATCAGCTGGCCACCACAAAGGCTGCACATCTGTGTTAATGAGGTGCTCCAGCAGGGAGCAGCAGTCCTCACAGGAAAGCAACCCAAGAATACAAATGATTAGAGAGTCAATTTTATTCTAGTTAATTCTTCCCCATTTACCTGCCTGGCTATCCTACTTTGCAACGAGAGCCTAGTCTGATTTTGCCACTACTGATTAGAACATGACTTAGTTGACTGACTACATGTTGTTTAAGACAATTTACTGTTTCAAAAAGAGACCATTCACAACAAAGCGTCCTGAAATAGGAAAATTAGAGAGCCCCAATCCTGCCCTCTCTATTAGCAAGCTTTAGTTCTCTTATCTAACTCATTTGGTTTTCTCATAAATTATTTCTTTAATCAGTCTTTCTGAAAAACTGCAAGAAATATAGTGTTTTCTGTCCATCTAAAGGTATCGACTGTAATATTAAAGTTGTATGATCCACTGTGCCGAATATTGCCTCAAATTCCTCAAAAGAACAGAACTGATCATTCTAAAGAGATGGCCATTCAATTGTCTAACAAAACAGTGTCTCACTACTACAGTGTGAAGAAAACAATTGTATAATATATATATAATTGTTCAACTAGGAATGAATTTTACAGAACTTATTCTCATTTCTCAAAGGTTTGTGCAGGGAATGCTCAGCTTCCACTACAAGAATGATGCTAGGGTCCAGAAAGACAAATCACTGCAGAAGTGGATTTCGGACATTTTTGAACATGGATTCCTTTCCCAAGTAGGCACAGGTGAGTTTTAAAGAAAAGCTCAATCTTAATGATGATAAATGTGCACTTTTATGTACCATTATATTATCATAATGCAAACATAAGTCAAATTTTAATTTCTAGATGTTTTTAAGTAATGCAGTTTATTCCCTCTGATTCTCAGGAATTCCTAAGCGCTTCACCACCGTGGATGAGTTGGTCAAGTTTGTCACCATGGTGATCTTCACTTGCTCAGCACAGCACTCGGCTGTGAATGCTGGACAGGTGGTGCCTTTTAATTCAATTATAATGTTTCTGTTTTTGTGGAATGGATTTATGAGGTTTTGCATTTTTTTCTGGACTGGAGAGAGGTGGATGAATTCTGGCCAAAAAAGTGACCTTTGACTTTGAAGATTGTTATCGTTAACATAAACAAGTCCCTACAGCCATGCTCGCAGGTCTGTGAGGCTGCTAAATGTGACAAATGCTAACATACTCACAATGATAATGCTAACATACTGACTTTTAGGAAGTATAATTTATACTAAGATCACAGTCTTAGTATTCCCTGTTAACATGCACGCATGTGCAAGCATTTCCTAATTAGCACAAAACACAAAGTACAGCGGAGGCTGATGGGAATGTCATTAGTTTTTAAGGTATTTGGTCATAAACCAAAGTATTGGAAAAAAAAGAATTTGATCCAATGATGGCGCTGAATGAAAAGTCAGAGGATCACCAACGTTATCACCCTGAGGTCAACATGAATGTCTGAACCAAATTTAATGGCAATCCAGCTGAAAGTTGTCGAGACATTTTTCTGAAACCAAGAATGTTAACCTCATGGTGTCGCTAGAGGAAAAGTCAGGGGATCACCAAATTCATCTTCTGGGGACCATGAATGCCTACAATTTTGTTCCATTTGTTCCAATCCAAAATTCATGGCAATACATCCAATAGTTATTGAAATATTTCAGTGTGGACCAAAATAGCGGACCGACTGAACAACAGTACAACATGGCGTGGCTTCAAAGAGTATTAATCAGTCATCTGTCAATCATTCATTCGTTGCAGTATGACTATGGTGGCTGGATGCCCAACACTCCCACCACCCTGCAGCTTCCTCCACCAACCGAAAAGGGGAAAACAGACGAGGCCAGGATGCTGCAGACATTGCCTGACCAGGGCACGACAGCTAACGGAATGTCTGCCATTTGGCTACTTAGCCAGCCATCCAAATATGCCGTAAGTGCCCATAACTTCATGAAAATTAAATTACATGAATCACTTTGATGTTCAGGTTGTGTAAAGTAGGTAAATATGTCATTAGAACACAAATACCCTCTTTGACTCACTGAAGAAATCCACTTCCTACAACTAGGGATATCACAAGAACCAATACTTTTGGTACCAAACCGATGCCAATAATCTGAAAACGTGACAGTACTCATTTTTCTACAGTACCACAGGTACTGTCAGGGCTCGAGACTCATGGCGTCCCATTGTCCCGGGGACGATAGAAAATGTGTTTGAGACGCAGTAAACTCACTATTGACTCGTCCATGGGACGCACTCTATTTTTTCCCTGATAATGCTACATTGCGAGCAACAAATCTGTGTTGAAATCGTCAGAACAAGAGCTAGGTAACGTTAGCTGTTAGCTCCATGCAGGACTGTGCTGCTTACCCGACCGGTTCTCACTCCCAACTTGTCAAATACCACCGTTTGGTAAGTGCCCTTCAGCATCGGAAACCAACGCACAGAGGCATCCTTTAGCAAAAGCAGGTCAACAGTAGTCGAGAACAGCCCTACTTTTCAGTAAAAATGAGTATGGAGTGCTGCAGGAATGAGTCCTAGGACGCAGCATTTTAGCGGTTCCCTCATCACAAAGTCAATGGGTCTTTTGAATGCGTTTTTGTTTAGGTGACTGAAATAAGATCTGCGATTAAAACAAGCTGAAGAGATTTTCACGTTTTGTTCTACGATATAAAATACGTCAGTAAATATCCCACTCGTGAATTTTGAAGCTTTTACATGTCTTTAAAAAGGCGGTTGCTAACAAGTGGCTAAATGAGACTGCAAAATGTCATCATGCCGACTCGTCCACCTTTACAGCCTTGTTGTGCATACGCACGCTCATGCCACCGTGGTGTAGTTTGTTTGTAGCCTAACATTAGCTTTTTACTTCTGGTGATTTGTATTCACAATTCACAAATCACAAAAAGCGGTGTTCATTTGTGAGGATTCTCTTGCTGAACAAAACGTGTAAGTATCATAAACTTGTTTGCTACAGAGCTTATTTTCTGCAATAATCCAAAATCCCATTGGCTTTTTGTCGAGGGAACCAGTGCGATGCTAACTTCCATGTTGGCCTACAAAAATACGTCATTTCTGCACCACTCTATTGGGCGAAGGTAAATCATAACTTTATCATGATGTGTTCAAATGTAGTTTTTAGTGAGAAATTTCAATAAATCCAGTTGTTTGAGGGAGATGTTTTCACAGCAATATAAAATAGATAGTAGAGAGGGAATTATGACCCGTTTAACTCCCTAACCAAAACCTGAATGCAAGCGGTAATAAAGGAGTGTATGTTAAAGTACATGGGATTTATTGTTTTATTTTAGTTTTTTACCGTGGTATCGAATTGGTATCGAGAATCAAGGAATTTCACTGGTATTGGTATCAACTACTAAATTTCTGATATCGTGACATTCCTACCTACAACTGTACATTACATTGCCATTAGTTTATGTCTGATAAACATTTAAAATGTAACTGGAAAACATCTATGTCTAATGTATCTTTGATGTCATCAGGTCTTTCTTGGTCAGTACGGGAACGACCATTTCAGTGAGGAGATTCCCCGCAAGCTGATGAAGCTTTTTCAACTAGAGCTTCAAGCGTTAAGTGCAAACATCAATAGCAGAAACAAGAATCTGAAGGTCCCATACACATACCTGGATCCTGTTTCTGTGGTAGAAAATAGTGTGTCCCTTTGAATGTCAGAAGGTGTGACCTCCTCAGCTGTTGGCCAAATTCAGCTACATATAAACAAAGTGGGAAAGGGAAGTTCTGTTCTGTCTGTAATTTCTTTACAGCTTAATTGAATTAACCGTGGGGAAAATGTTCTGTTTTAAATCATAATCCACATCTTAAGTCTTCTTCTTTGTTTGTCAATGGATATACGGGGCATCTTATCAAAATGAATCACTGTGGGAAAAATATTATTTTGCATTATGATTGTAACACTTTAGAAGTAAACTGTGCCTTTTGACTTATTGTCATAATGAAGTATAAACACTTGTAGGGACCTATGTTTTGCTAAATTTACCATATGCAGTGTAATGTATCTGTGTGAACTGTGTGAGTCTTTCCCATTGGTGCTTTTATACGGCTTGACTCCTCTCCTCGACTCCTCGACTCGTGTCTTAGTCCCGCCCACGGGAGATGCGAGCGGAGGAGGCGAGGAAAAGACTCGAGGAGAGAGGAAACGAGGAAATATGTTTTTAGAGACATGAGACGTCGTTTCCTCTGAAGCGTCATGTGAAGCGACGTCCGTTTCTGATGACAGCAGCCGCTGATCACAGCTGGATCAGCTGTCAGTCAGCTTCAACAGCTGTTGATGTCTGATGTTGTGCCTTCAGTTTTGGGGAAGTAGCGCCCCCTCCTGGGCCTTTTTATTTCTCGCTTATTTTGACATGCACTTTGACCCGGAACCGGAAGTCGGCATTTTAGTTTCAGAATGCAGCCACATTTTCGCTAATTAGTCTCAATAACCATCTGCTGTAATCCTTCCTTTTGTTTATGCCTTCGAAAGCATTGTCTGTAAGTATTGGTTTAGCACAGACCATAGAACAGTAGCTTGATTTTATTTTCGTGAAATATATTTTATAAAGCCTTATTTTGATACTTGCTAGTTTAACCACATGTCATTTATTGTTGTTATTGACTATTGACTATTATCATTACGTACAGTATCATACAGTTAGAGAAGCTATGTGAAGTTTATACTGTAACGAATAATTTGATTATGCATTTACTGATTGTACTCTTTGTTTATGTCTTCAGTTTCACTCCTATTCACATTGTATATGAGGGTGCCGCCCAATAAAGCACCAGGAGCTTGGACGCTATATCCTGACTCACGCATTCATTTTAATGGAGTTTGGCTTACTGCTGAATTGTGTACCTACTGTAATGGAAAATTACATTGTATGTAATGATGTCTCTTTATGCAACAGTGGAAAGTTACTGTCTGTGTGCTCTTCGTCTCATGTAGTGAGAAAGTACTGAGTGTTGACTTTTACTGGGACACTGTCTGAGTAAAACATTGTAATAATCTCCTGCGGAGCACTCTTCTGCAGACTCTGTGCGACTCTGTATAACCAGTGCCTCTTCTTGCAAGAATAAAATACAACAAAGACATTTCATCTGTTTGGGATCTTGATTTCAACGTTCATTAGGACTCATCTTGGAATACTGAAAGAATTTCCATTACAATTTGGCCTTGTCGGCAGGATCCCGTGGAAGATCGTCCTGAGACGACGGGAGACCGGTGACTGATCATCCAGGAGAAACCTCCTGCCTGTACCTTTACAAGTTAAGAGACGACAGGACCGATCCCCAGCGACTCTGGACCGTCTCTACTGGGATCCAAAGGACCTGATTGAGTCCAACAAATCAACTATTAACCGGGTGAGACGTTGAAATTCTGATGTCTTTTAATCATTGATAATAACGATATTGAAAACCAGTATAATATAAATAATGAAATAGAACATTGAAATTGAGGTTTCTTGAGTTTCATAACAATTTCCACTTGTCTAGTAATAACTGGATTGTTGTGGATTTTGGGTTGAAGTAATTTCCTGACGTGATTTGAGATTCTTTGTGGCATCTTTTGTCCTCCATAGAGCAAGTGATAAAAAAGGAGAACTGGAAAATAGAAATGGATGTTCAAAATTAAATTAGTTTTGAACGTTGTAGTTTCTTGACCTAACACACACAAGGAGAGCAGGACAGTGAAAAGACGGATACGCAGCTGGCTAAACAACACTACAGCAGCAGATCGCAGTGAGTAACAGACATCATGGACGGAAAGGACTTCCAAGGCTCTACACTAAAGGAAACACAGAGCTTACGAGATGGAGCATCGGTCAACAGTTCCCAACATTCTGTTTTGACTCGATCATCTAGATCATCAGTCAGTGCCGCAGCAGCACGAGCAAGAGCCAAGGCAGAGGCTGCACGAGCACGTGTTACATTTGCAGAGAGGGAGATTGCCATTAAAGTTGACAAAGCTGGACTAGAGGTTAATTTGGACGCCCTGCATCTCGAAAAGGAGGCTGCAGCTGCTATTGCCCAGGCAGAGATATTGGAGGCAGCAGCAGAGCATGAGGGTGAGGAGCTTCACAACAGGAAAAGCCACCCAATAACAGTACAAGGCACACATGAACGTGTGAGTGATTATGTCAGGGACCAAGCCACACGTATTAGCCAGCAGTCTGAGTCAGCTTTAAACTTACTACATGAGCAACAATCGAAACAACCCATGAGGCTTACATCTCAAGATTCTCAGAAGGTTTTGGAGGAAGATGGCAACCAGTATGCTGTAGGTCATGCCAGTCCCACACCATTTAACTCACAACTAAGGTCAGAGATACCCCAGACCTCACAGATACCTCACAAATCTCACTCATCTGTCCAGCTACAAAGCATAAATGCCCCTCACGTTAAAAAAGAGGCAATACTACAAGGACCAGGCAGTGACATTTGGCATCAAAGGCCCAGGTCTAATGCCCCTCAGTATGCAGCTACGTCACATGCAGGACGTTATCCAGAGTCTTCAGTTATGATGGATATCGCAAAGTATCTGGCACGCAAAGAGCTTGTGAGCACCGGCCTATCACACTTTGATGACCGTCCAGAAAACTATAGAGCATGGAGGTCATCTTTTCTCAATACAATAAGAGACTTGGACCTTACTGCTGGTGAAGAGATGGACTTGCTGTCAAAATGGCTTGGTAAAGAGTCCTCAGAATACGTCAGGCATTTGAGGGCAGTTCATATAAGCAACCCAGAAGCAGCTTTAAAAATCACCTGGGACAGGCTTGATGAATGTTACAGCGCTCCTGAGGTCATAGAAAGTGCTCTTTTTAAGAAGCTGGACAGCTTTCCCAAGATCACAAATAAGGACAACTACAAGTTAAGAGAACTAGGGGACCTTTTAACAGAGCTACTCTCAGCAAAGGAAGATGGCTATCTACCAGGCTTGGCATACTTGGACACCGCACGCGGCATCAGCCCCATCGTGGAAAAGCTGCCATACAGCTTACAGGAGAAATGGATTTCTCAGGGATCAAGGTATAAGGAGGAGTATCATGTCTCTTACCCCCCTTTTTCTTTCTTCACTCATTTCATCTGCCACCAGGCTAAAACAAGAAATGATCCCAGCTTCGCACTTCTGGGCAACAGCTCTCCTCAGAGTGAGGAACCTCCCTTAAAGCGCTCAAGTTTCAGAACCCCAGTGTCTGTGCATACGACTAATGTCTCCCGTGTTGCAGCTTGGAATGAAACAGCATCTAAAGATGATCTAGCTAGACACTGCCCCATCCATAACAACCCCCACTCCCTGAGGAAATGCCGTGGCTTCAGATTGAAAACCATTGAGGAACGGAAAGCCTACCTGAAAGAGCAAGGGATCTGCTTCAAATGCTGCTCATCATCTTCGCATATCGCCCGCAACTGCAAAGCCACATTGAAGTGTGATGAGTGCACCAGTCACAGTCATCTTACAGCTCTGCATCCTGGTCCACCTCCATGGGCATTCAAGGCCTTAAACGCCCCATCAGAGGACGGCGGGGAGGAGGAAGAGGAGGATACTTCGTCAGCACCAGCTGTGAATTCTCTGCGTACTGAGGTTTGTGGTGGCAACAGAGTTCATAGAATTCGACAATCTACACAGCCAAGGCAGTGGCAGTATGTACCCACGGAGCATAATCCTGCCGATCGTGCTTCCAGGTATGTCCAGGCCTCTGAGCTCACCAATTCCAACGGGCTCACAGGACCAGCGTTCTTGTATGAACCACACAAAACCTGCAGTGAACAGCAAGACGTCTTCAAGCTCATTGACCCAGACTCAGATACAGAGATCCGACCACAAGTGACAAGCTGCGTCACTAGCACAAGGGACAAGCCTCTCACCCCTGAGAGGTTTAAGAGATTCTCTTCCTGGAAGTCTTTGCAAAGAGCAGTTGCAACACTCATTCATGTAGTTCATTCTTTCCAGTCCGCGACCCAAGTCCCTTCTAAATGCAGTGGTTGGCATCAGTGTTCAAAACCCCACACTGTCAGTGAGCTGTCCAAGGCAATGATCCTCACTCAGAAGCAAAGCGTGCCACCTCCACCTGGAAAGTTCACAAGCGTCCAATCAATAACTGATATCCAATAAGGGGGCGTGTCGGTCGGTGATAAACTTCCGTGGAGGAAACACTGGAGGATACACTGGTGTATCCTCGCTCATAGCTCCTCCAGCAAGCCTCCTCGCTCCTCGCTCCTCGCTCCTCGCTCCTCGATGCGCATTTTATGAATTGGGACGTCCTTCAAGATGGAGGACTGAGATCGATTTCCAGGTCACAGCCGGAGGATCGAGGAGCGAGGAGACGAGGAGGCGAAAAATGACGAAATGAGAAGTACCTTGTGTGCAACAACCAGAAGCACATGGCTACTTATTATGCAGAATGACATCAATCAGTTGGAACAAAGGATTTCATTGGTCAAACATATATATATTTCCACAGGCGGAAATCTGTTGAAATCGAGTTCCGTCTGAATATTTTTTTTCCCCAACACTTATGATTTGTAGGGGTGTGCAAGCATTCATAAGAACCCACAAAATCAGTTTTTATAAATTTACATGCACATTTTTTGGACGAAAATCCGCGTCTAGTGTGAAACGGCTTTAATAATTAAACCAGAATTACTGCCTTGCGGTTGTATGAGTCAGCCAACCAGTCAAGTTGCAGTTTACATACATGTCTGTCCAAAATGTCATCACTTCATCATTTCTTCCTAATTGTCATAATTAGCATATGAATTCTTGAGTTATGGCCAACTGTTTTATGATCATTTTATCTGTGTAAAGTGTCTTTGAGTTTCCAGAAAAGCGCTATATAAATAAAATGTATTATTATTATTATTATTATTATTATTATTATTATTATTATTATTATTAAATCAAATTTCATCATTTTATTCTATTAGACATTTTAGTACAAATCTTCATAATTATCATATACATTTTTGAGTTATGGCCCAAAACATGTTTTTGAGGTCACAGTGATGTTGACCTTTGACCATTAAAATCTAATCAGTTCATCCTTGAGTCCAAGTGGACATTTGTGCTAAATGTGAAAAAATACCCTCACGGCGTTCCTGAGATATCGTCGTCACGAGAATGGGACGGCCATGAAGTCACAGTGACCTTGACCTTTGACCTCTGAACACCAAAATACAATTATTTTATCCTTGAGTCCAAGTGGATATTTGTGCCAAATTTGAAGAAATTCCCTCAAGGCGTTCCTGAGATATCGCGTTCAAGAGAATGGACCGGACGGATGGACAACCCCAAAAACATAATGCATCCGGCCATAAGTCAATAACGTAAAAATGATTGAGGTCATGTCCATATAGCATACGATAAGTCGATAACATAAACATTTTTGATGTCATGTGCTGTAAATCAATAATGTAAAAATGATTGAGTTCATGTCCATATATTGTATGATAAGTCGATCTAGTAATTATTGCGACAGGCATAGTGCTAAACAAACAAAGGTTATGACATCCTCCTTCTTTTTACACAGCTGTGGCATCCTTTTTCTCCTCCCTAGTAACCTTGACCTGGTAACCTTGACTGTCCACTAAAGGTTGTGAATAATGCTTCAACATAAGATACTTTACATACCAACAAACTTTTTTTAAAATACTGTGGAAGGTGTTTTAAACCATATATTACAGATATAACAACATATATATTGAACAGTTTGACTTCTAGATGAAAAACAAGCATGCATTTGTTTTACTGAACTGACAATAACTAAAAAATATGAGCCTGATTTAACCCAACATTACTGATGTTAACATGCCTTTAGCACTATTAATAATAGTATTAATAACTCACATTAAGACTTAAGTCATGTTTGTCTGTGTATTTAAAGAAATGCCAATCAATTTGAAACCAGTTTTGAATTCCGATGGCAGGGCGTCATCAGTAGAGTAAAAACCTTTTAAAACTCAGAGAAGTAGGGGCAGCTGTAGCTCAGTGGGTAGAGTGGGTCATCCTTAAACTGATCCATAGCTTCTGACATGTAAATACATGTATGTTTATGGTGAATGTAATCAAGTTTAAGGTAAGTTTTTGAGGTAGGCTACTTACTGAATTTCCAAGCAGCAGCAGCAGCAGCAGCAGTAGTAGTATGCTTCCAAAATTTAACAGGCATGATGAGTTCTCACGCGAGGTGTCCGGTTAAAGTAGGTACATTTAAATTAATGCAGCTTTTTTCATGCAGTATTACTTACTGCATGAAACTCAGCTACGGTTCTTACTTCCCTGAGTACACTGGGATACTTTGAATGAGTGTGGCAGCATGTGTTGTGGAAGTCAAATCATGTGATGCTGTATTGTTGTTGTGTAAAAATGCATTGTAATCACTAGGTGGGAGTGTCGCACTTCTTATTTATGGCGCTTGAGGTGAGATGAGTGATGCAAAAGTGAGGAGCGCCCCAGAGGCTCAAAAGAGCCCTTCACCAAGGGCAAGCATCACCGGGCATTACCTCCTCCAGACCCCCTGCAAGAACCGCTTCACGAGAGGGTGGCCATTAAGGGTATACCCTGTACTTGAGATGCATTTTTACTAGTAAGCAATCTTTTAAAAGCATTCCTTAAAGCTGATGTAGGTGAGATTTGAGCAAATATGATAAAAAAAAGTTATGTTTATAAAACGGTCGCTATATCGTGACAGGAGTACATGAAACAAGTAACCTAAAAAAAAATCATGTGCCTCTGTGTCCTCCGGTGTCTGGAGATTTCATATACCGGAGGAAAACAAGCAGTAAGAGCTGATCTGAGGTCCGCTGTCCAGCTGCCGTCTATGAGAGCCGGCTGTCAATCACTTATGAACTCCGACCAAACGGTCAAACTAGGCAGCGCTGATCAAATATGAATGAATATTATGTTACGTTAATGCCTATTTCTCGTCTCAAATGTTTTCAGAATCATCTTGTAGTGCACGGTTTAGCTGTAAAATGAGAAAGTTTGTGACGCCGCCGCCATTGTGAAATCTGGTGTAGGAACGCCAAGTTCTGGTCACATGACCGGAGCACAGCCAATAGGAACACTCTCTCAATTAAATGACCTGTGATTGGTCAAAGTCTCCCGTCACGGGCTAGATTTTTTTAAAATCTGAAAACAGAGCCATGAGGAGGTGCAGAAGTCTAGTTATCTATCAGAACACTTGAATTACAATATGCTGAAAGGTTACTATGGAATTTTTGCCAAATGATGCCAGAAATATACTGCCAACTGACACTTTAAAGGCAGACTGATTGAACCACTCTTCAATTTTCACCACTTTTTGTATGTTTGGTGTTTATTTAGACAAATGTAGAAAAATGTACACAGCTCCCAAGGACAATAATCTTGAGTAAGCATTTGTTTATCAGTAAATACCTGTTATTGTGTCCTCTCTTATGTTTTTCCCTTCTGTTTACTCATTAGCTTTAGCAACTCCCTGAATTAGACAAGAAGCAAAATGTATTTTATATTGACCAGCATCTTTACATCTTATCTTATGTATGTGTCTGATGCTGCACCCGACAAGTGTGGGGATTGTGGTGTTAAAGAAAATGTGCAGCATATCCTAATTCAATGTAAAAAGTATGAGGCTGAAAGAAAAAGACTACAGGACCAAGTCAGAGAGGAGGGACGGGATTGGGATCTGATGGGGATACTGGGAACAGAGGGTGAGGGGGTTGAAGGCACCAGGAAGGCACTATTAATGTTATTATTAATGTTCTTAAGAGACACAGGATTGGTGGATAGAATTCAAGAGTAGGAGTAAAGAGCAAATGACATGATGTTACACACTCTTGTACAGTAGGTGGCAGTATGCACCTTAAAGTTGGTTGCGATCCGCCAGAAACCGAGAGAAGAAGAAGAAGAAGAAGAAGAAGGATACAGAGATTTACTGAAGGAGGGAGAGCAGGTGATTGCTCTGCTTTATTGTCATCATGAACTGATAATTAAGCGCCTAGCCAGTACAGGAACAAGGTATTGTGTGTCTAATATGTTTTATGATTATATACAGTAACATTATGTGATTTAGATGAACGCATTTACAGCGTCTGTGTTTAATTGTGTTGTCATTCTGACAGTCTTGCCAACATTGGCTTTTCATGGACATTGCTGTAATGCTAGCTTTCTAGCTTTTCATGTGCACATATTAGGCTTAAGGTTTGATTAATGCTAATATGTATGGCAAATACAGTATATGGATAAGGTTTGTAATGTTTACATTTTTAGTAAGAGCTCATTTTATTTTATTTGTCTGTCCTTTAGCTCTTACGGTGTTTAAAGAAGAAAGGTGTTTAAGGAAGAAAGGTGTTTTCTGAAGGAAGGATATTACAGAAAGCAAAGTGAATTTGTGTTCAAAATATGGCTGACGGCTGAACATAAATAAAAGGCTTCTGAACGCTTCACCATTGTCTGGCTGGGGTTCGCTACAACTGGCGATACTCCATATCTCAGTTATGTGAACAGAATGTGTGTTGTTTTCCCACGGTTCTTCAAACAAGTTCCTGAGTCAAGTCAAGTCAATTTTATTTGTATAGCCCAAAATCACAAATCACAAATTTGCCTCGGGGGGCTTCACAATCTGTACAGGATACGTCATCCTCTGTCCTTGACATTGCAACCCTCACATTGGATAGGGAAAAACTTAACCAAAAAAAAAAAAAAACCTCTGAAATGGAATGATTAGTGAAATATGTCAGACATTAATTATGATTATGCTTTTATAAATGGAAATAAAACATGGCGGACACAGTAACATGTAATGCAAGCCAGAACTTTACAACACTCTACGACATATTTCAGTAATAAATCTTCCACGAATGGTTGGTGGCATTGATCCATGGCCACATCTATCTGCACCCCACCTCTTCATGAGAAAACTTTCAGACAGGAGTGCACTTTGTTGAAATGTCACTCTCATCACAGGCCACAGACACACACATACAACAACACACTTGTTGTCCAACTTGTCCAACTTGTTTGATCAACCGTTGGAAAACAACAAACGTTCTGTTCACATAACTGAGATATGGAGTATCGTCAGTCACGGGTAATTAAATAACAGTGAGCAGTGTGGTGGCAGTTTCTGTTAAAACAAGACACAAACCAACGTAACAACTTGTCTTTCAGTGAATTTAATAAAAAGGCATACATTAATAACTAAAACATCTGCAGATGGACTCACGAGCACAGCCACCTGTTGTGGACTGTGGCAAGTGAGCCCCGAATACAAAGAGTAGTCAGTATTTATACATTTAAAGCATAACATGAAGATAAGTGCAAAGAAGAAAGGAAGAGAAGGATAGAAAGTATATCAATGCGTCAGCACACAGCAGACAACAAAGCATCACAAGACATAACAAGTATTTCAGCAATCTGTTGTTTGCAGTTACAGAGAACTAAAATGTCAGGTCACTATCCTATGGTGACGAAGTTGAACATGTGAGGCCCTGAGATTATCTAAAGGTACAGTGTTAAACTGCAGATATGAAAATTGCCATTACAGCAGATTCAGGGTGGATGATCAATTATGTGCTGCCAGATTGTGCAACATTCAGTTAGGCTCATCATATCCACCCAGGCTGCCGCACCACATCCTGCAGTCTGAGAGACATGTAAAAGTTTCCTCTTTTACATGGTATATTTGTTTTGTTTTTCATGAGAGAATTCCTTAGTCTGGTTATTAGGCTAGTGGGAAGACACCCAACATTTTGAGATACCCCTACCGGAGGTAGAACAAAGCACAACAATGTATTTTATATTCTCTTAGGTCTCCCATATATGAAATGGATTCTTGTATAAAAATATTTTACTGCAAAAGTGGTTAAATTGACAGATATTGTGACATAACCCATAAGTAAAAGAAACACAAAATAAAGCCAGGCCGAATGGGAGATGGTAAACCAAAGCTCATGTAATTTCATAATGGAAGCTCTGATTGATCCCAAATTTGATGTGATAGTGGACATGGTGTTATTCTACATGTGTGAAGAAACAGAATGTGAATATATTGATGCGTTGAGGAAATACAGTACTACAAACACATAAGTACAATAAGCGGAAGTATCAAATTTGAAGGTCTATGATGAATGTATTCATTTACTTTTAGTTAGCTTTGGCTGGGATTGTCCTAGAAACACCAATCAGGATTTTCTGGAATGGTATGACTGTGCTGTGCAGCAATATATGATATGTAACTGTAGCAGGTATGGTCAATGGTCTACATTAAGAAATGTATCATGTGTTCCAAGCATGAAATGGGGGTAAATGGCATATCTGCAGTCAAAAGATACTTATTAATACACTTCAATCAGGTAGACACACCAGTTATTAAAAGTTTTGTATCAACTTAAATTTAAGGAGTAAATAAATGTTCTTGATGCAACTGCAAGTAATAATTTGCACTTAAACCTTTAAGTAAGGGATAATGTACAGCGAGCCGGTCATTGTTGGGGAATAAACCTTGACAAGGTGATGCGGCACCCCGATGCAAAGCATCGCCCTGAAGGGGTTTATTTCACAACAATGACCCACTAGCTGTACATTATCCCGCTTATTACATGGCTAATTACTTCAGAAATCAATAATTTGACACAAAAACGATCCTCCAGAGTCCGAGATCAGAACTGCGTGCATAGCAACGGTCTGTTATACATAGCAACTGTCTGTTATACATATCAATGGTCTGTTATAAAGAAATAACAAAGAGTAGAACGCCATGATTGACCGATCAGAATTGAGTATTCAACAAAGTCATGTAATAAGTATGAATGTATAACACCCATATGAACATAAAACGTTCCCTGGTCTATTTGTTTCTTGCTTTTTCCATCTTTTGAATGCAGCATGTCCATCCACATTATCTTCGGTCACAAAATGTGTCATGTTTGGACCGTCAGGAAAGGTGCACAAGCAAAACTCAGTTCACACTGAGAAATACATTTGAATTTCATCACTGCAGTATGGGTGTGGGATGTTTCTGAGCTTTTGTGGAGCCGCTGGTCTCTGGAAGAACGTGGCCTCATGGATCCGTCTTCTGACTGTCTATTCTTTTCCAATGGGATTCCAGAGAAGTGCCTTTGGAAGATGGCTATGACACCACATTGCTGGCTGATAGAGTATGGTCTAGACCTGCTCTATATGAAAAGTGTCTTTAGATAACTTCTGTTATGATTTGATGTTATATAAATACCTTGAATTGAACACATTGCTCTCAGAACATGTTGGTTGAAAGCATCTTCAGTCAGGGGATGTTGTGCCGCTTATTCATTGATTGTGGATGCCAAACTGCATCTCAGCTCATCAAGGCTAGTGCATGGACTCCTGTTCTCTTTTGTCCTCACAGATGGAGTAGGGCTGCACGATTATCAAAATTGCATCGATATGGCCTACTGCAATTTTCAAATCGCAGTATTTGTTAAAATCGCAATATTTGTTTGAGGAAACTACTTGTTAAAGGTAACTACACCAGTGAGGTTGCGTACCACTGGTGGTACGCAACCTCGCCTAGTGTGAGAGGCTGCCCCTTGCGTAGTATGAGAGTTGTGTGGAAGAGTTTAAGTACCAGTTCTAGTGCTACCCCTTTGACAAAAGTCAACAATAAGTAATATTCTTATTAGGAATAAATTTGCCTCCTGCGTGAACTGTGCATTGCTAAATAGGGTAGGCCTACGCTACTGTATTTTAACATCGGTCATAATGGTGGTACTTGGAGAGCCAAATATTTTCTGAGGTGGTACTTGGTGAAAAACGTTTGAGAACCACTGTTCTAGGTCATTGAATGTCTGAAAGTCTGAGTTGTGGAGACCCTGCAGAAGAACCATGCCATCACTGATGTACGCAGATTCATGTAGTTCCTCTGAATTCAGTAGTTGCTGTATTTCCTCAACTACAGTCTCAATTTTCTTAGCAAAGTCAGCCTTTGTTGTTTTCCTGAGGCTTCCATCATCATTACACAGAGACAGAGGGACAGCAGCAAGTTCATGAGACACCTCCCTCTGCTTGGAAACAGCAAGATGTCTTTGGAAGAGCACATTTGAATCCATGCAATCTTGTTTGCTGGTCACAAATTACTTTTTCATGTCTATGAAAGTTTCACAGTGTTTTCATTTTCTGGGTCCCCCTCACAAGATGGCTGATGTCAGTAACCACAGCATAGTGGATAACATGAAATACCTTTCTGACACTGATGAGAAGAGTTCAGAAGCCCATCAGGAACCATGAAAGCTCTTTTGCAACCTTCTCAGAAACAACAAACTCTGAATACCGAATTCAGAGGAACCATCTGCGTACGTCATTGATGGCATTGCTCTTCTGCAGGGTCTCCAGAACTCACACTTTCAGACATTCAGCGACCTAGGTGAGAGCATCTGGAGGAAGATTGCAGCCTTTTTTTGCGGGGATCTTTACTAAACAAAGATGCAGCCTTAAGGCCCAGATACACCAAGCTGACATCAAAGAACTAGCGGCGATGAGGCAGATTGTTGCGTTGCCTCATGTTGTTTTCGTCTTGGCCGACAAGTTGCATTTGAACACACTGCAAAAACTACAGTTAGCGCGTACGTTCTGCGCCTGTGTGAGAGGAATTAACTCTCCACAACAGCAGATGGCGGTAGTCTGTATTCATTATTCAAAAAGAGAAATAGGAGAACCGAGGACGGTGGATATACAAGCCGTTATGATACGCACATGAAACTAAGCAGCATCTGCCGACCATTTTTACACCACTCTCACTCACCACTTAGCTTCATTCTAGATGTTCATGTTGTTGTGAAAATATCCGTATATTGGAATGATCAGATGAGATGAAGATGAAAAATTAGAAGAGTCTTCAGTGTTTGTCCTCTTGACTTTACTCGTTGGCTTGCTTTCCTCACTTCTGTTTCTGTTCTCGTGCACTGATTCGTTTAAGCTGAACAGCCAATCAGAGTGATTTCTCTCACCGATGAGCACCACCACTGATTCAACACGCTGAATTGGCTGAAAAACCTCCGACACGGGCAGACTAGAGGGTGCTGGACACACCGAAAAAAAAACTACAGAAAGTGCAGCGGGAGCAAAGATGATACAGGACCACAGAGAATCTCTGCCTCTTTGGCAGGAGGCTTTGGAAATGGTTAGAGGTCAAGATGGTCAGCCAGTCACAGGTAGAAAAAGCTTTGTAGACCTATACAGTAACCAGGAGGAGGCTGACACTAGATAAGTGTTGAGCCAATACACCTTGCACAGTCACATTCTTGCCTTATCATCAAATGCAATGAAATATATGTACCCAATCTGTGCTATTTCACAGAAACTTGGAGTTCAATTCTATGATTGTCTATCTGCATGCCACCTCCCCACAGGCTGTGACACCACAAGTAGCTTGTATAGAAAAGGGAAAATGACAGCTTTTACAAAGCTGAAGACCCACCTCACTGATTTACAATAAATGTCAAATTTTGGATTATCTTGGAAGCTTGGAAGAGAAATTGCCTGTGGCAAGAAAATATGCCCTCCATTAATGGTTAATGGACTTGCATTTATATAGCATTTTCTAGTCTTCTGACCACTCAAAGCGCTTTACACTATATGTCAGCATTCACCCATTCGCACACACATTACAGTACACTGATGGCAGAGGCTGCTAAGTTGCCAACTTTGCCCATCAGGGTGTAATCTAAATACTCATTCACACACCGATTGCTCAGCCTTCAGAAGCAGTTCGGGGTTAAGCGTCTTGCTCAAGGACACATTGGCATGTGATCGGATGAGCTAGGGATCAAACCACCGACCTTCCGATTAGTGGACGACCTGCTCTACCCTCTGAGCCACAGCCCAAACCCCGATCAATAAGGCCAAAAGAAAACGGAAGTCCATGCACTACCCTTGATGAGCTGATGAGGAAGTTTGGCATCCACAACCGATATATCAGTAGCCCACAGCCCGTTGTCATTCCAAGAGCATCAAATATCAATACTTTTTCACGTCCGTCGGCGTTCGATATTATCGCACAAGGCACCCTTTAGCGCCGGTATGAGACACACTGGGTTTTCCATTATCTACAATGTAAACTCATCCGCAGCAACAGTAAACACTCAGAAAAAGTGCTTTGGTGACGTAGTTTAATGAGTGAAAGAGACACACAGGGCGGGCAAGAAAGTGGATGGGTCCAACAAACACAAGGCTTTCATCCAGGAGACCGCTGTTCCGTGTGTTAAGTGTCACTTTCACGTTACAATCAGCTCTTCGTTCGCGTCCCGTGTTCACAACGGCATGCCAGTTTTCACTGTACAAAAATAGTAATTTTAAGCCCAACCATGATGTTCTTTCTTAAACCTAAGCAAGGGTTTTGTTTAATTCCCAACGTCAAAAACGTGTTCATTGCAACCAAAAAGTGACGCAGAGGGGTCTGACAGAACCTCCGTATGACGAGTGACGAGTTGGGATGAGAACAACTACCCGACTGAAGATGCTTTCAACCAACATGTTCTGAGAGCAATGTATTCAATTCAAGGTATTTATATAGCATCAAATCAAAACAGAAGTTATCTAAAGACACTTTTCATATAGAGCAGGTCTAGACTATACTCTATCAGCCAGCAATGTGGCATCATAGCCATCTTCCAAAGGCACTTCTCTGGAATCCCATTTGAAAAGAATAGACAGTCAGAAGACAGATCCATGAGGCCACGTTCTTCCAGAGACCAGCGGCTCCACAAAAGCTCAGAAACATCCCACACCCATACTGCAGTGATGAAATTCAAATGCATTTCTCAGTGTGAACTGAGTTTTGCTTGTGCACCTTTCCTGACGGTCCAAACATGACACATTTTGTGACCGAAGATAATGTGGATGGACATGCTGCATTCAAAAGATGGAAAAAGCAAGAAACAAATAGACCAGGGAACGTTTTATGTTCATATGGGTGTTATACATTCATACTTATTACATGACTTTGTTGAATACTCGATTCTGATGGGTCAATCATGGCGTTCTACTTTTATTTCTTTATAACAGACCATTGATATGTATAACAGACCGTTGCTATGTATAACAGACCGTTGCTATGCGCGCAGTTCTGATCTCGGACTCTGGAGGATCGTTTTTGTGTCAAATTATTGATTTCTGAAGTAATTAGCCATGTAATAAGCGGGATAATGTACAGCTAGTGGGTCATTGTTCTGAAATAAACCCCTTCAGGGCGATGCTTTGCATCGGGGTGCCGCATCACCCTGTCAGGGTTTATTCCCCAACAATGACCGGCTCGCTGTACATTATCCCTTACTTAAAGGTTTAAGTGCAAATTATTACTTGTAATAATAATAATTATATTATATATATTATTATAATAAAATAATTAATATCTGTCAATTTAACCACTTTTGCAGTAAAATATTTTTATACAAGAACCATTTCATATATGGGAGACCTAGGAGAATATGAAAATCATTGTTGTGCTTTGTTCTACCTCCGGTAGGGGTATCTCGAAAACTAAAGCACTTTTGGGGGTCTTCCCACTAGCCTATATTGTTGTCAGCTGAAAATCACAACCAACACATTTAAAAAAAAAAAAAAAATGTTTATTAGCTTTGCATGAACAAACAATTGTGTCAGAGCATTTATAAAGTGAAAAGGCATATATTCCCTTTATACAAAGACATTATAAGAGTGGCAATTGACATATTGCTAAACATCAAAACAACTTACACAACTAAGAAAACTAAATTAAGGCAACCATTACCCACGCCACAGCAAACACAATATTGATTGAATATTGAGTTGATTGTCTCATGTTAATAATAGACCTGTCCAGGGTGTACCCTGCCTTCGCCCAATGTCAGCTGGGTTCGGCTCCAGCCCCCTGCGACCCTGAATAGGATAAGTGGATACAGATAATGGATGGATGTCTCACTTTTAACAGTGGAAAAGCTGGTTTGTCTTTATCAAATGATCTAAAGCAGCCTTAAGGCATCACTATTTGCGTCACATTACTGTCATTTGGTAAAGGTCCAGCACACCATCACCAGAGCCGCCTATTTTCACTGGCTTGACACTCCCACACAATATGTATAAAAAGAGAAATCCACGGTGATTTCTTTTAATAAAAGAGCAGTTCATCAAAGGAACTTCTTGGTCTTATTAACAGGTAAGAGAGATGCTTTACGAAATTTAAAAGACAAATTTAATATTAGTTGTTATAATATCTTTTCCAATGCCATTTTCTTTGTGATACCAGTATTTTAAAGGTTTTTGCACTCAGGCTCACCTAGTGATAGTTATCCTAATAACTGCTGAGAATGGTTATTATTATTCTCTCCCCACCAGGATGTTTCTACTTTCCAGAGTGAAAATGGTGGATTATGAAGTGACCATATCAACTTCCTTTCTCGACAATGCCGGCACTTCAGACAATGTCTTCATTAAGCTGGTGGGCAGAGACGGGAAGAGCGAACACACGAAACTCGAAGGAGGTTCATCCTTCGCCAGAGGGGCAGTAAGTCTGAAATATCCCTCTCTATGTTTAAATGTATGACACGTTTCCTCAACTTAATCTAAATATATCAAATTAGAGAAGCTGATGTAAACCCTCGCCAACTCAGACTCATATAGGCAGCAAAGGGATAAGTGCTGCTCTGCAGGTCTTCAACCTATGTTCACAAATGTCACCAAAGTAACAAAAAATCCCCATAATGGGCTGTAAAAAATGTATGTAGTGGACATATTGCACATATTGCACAATTTGGATTTTGTCCACCCTTCCACATT
This sequence comes from Sebastes umbrosus, assembly GCF_015220745.1. Taxonomy (NCBI): domain Eukaryota; kingdom Metazoa; phylum Chordata; class Actinopteri; order Perciformes; family Sebastidae; genus Sebastes; species Sebastes umbrosus. The sequence goes on from NC_051271.1 coordinate 15,411,428, forward strand.
CAGTGTTGTATGCTAATTATTGAGAACTTACAGCTCTTGGTTATCAAATACACTTTATCTCTTCCAAAAAATGTTTTAAAACCTTTTCTATCATTACTCCAGGTGTCTCATTTTACCGTGTCCTGCCCTGCCTCCATTGGAAAGCTGCTCCAGATACAGCTAAACAAACAGCATTTCCCAGAGTTTCCAGAAGACTCTAAATGGTGGCCAACCAAGGTGGTGGTGAAATCCCCTGAGGGAGACACCTACAAGTTTCCCATCTGCCGCTGGATCAATGACTCTGAGGTGTACTGCTTCACAGAGGAAAGAGGTTTGTGGTAATTAGCTTGTCTGACAGCCTGTATGTTGTTCACTGACTTCAGAACACACAAAAGAAAGACAAGTTCTGCAAGTTAGACAATAAAGATGCTGGAGTAAATTCATGCTAATACACTGTATATATCAACAATTTTAAACCTTGTTTTGTTTTTTTCTTCAAGTTAATATAAAGTCTACAGTTGAATCGGAGGTCAATGAACGCAAATGGGGCAAGACCTATCCGGTGAACGACGACTATCGGTGAGAGCTCAGAGCTTATACACACTTTAACTTTATGCACCTCAAAACTAACATGTATCCAAACCTCTTTGGTTGAATATATTCATGATATATAATTTTAAATTAACCACCATATGACATTGTTACACCTGCCAGGGTTTATTAAAATGTATTGTAAAATGTATACTATAACACATGTTGTGGGGGCGGCAGTAGCTCAGTCCGTAGGGACTTGGCTTGGGAACCGGAGCCGGTTCTAGTCCTGGCATAGGATCAAGTACGGACTGTGGACTGGTGGCTGGAGAGGAACTAGTTCGCCTCCTGGGCAATGCCGAGGTACCCTTGAGCAAGGCACAGACCCCCCAAGCTAATATACTAGGATGGATTAAATGCAGAGACTACATTTCACGGTGTGCTGTGCTGTGTACAATACAATGTGTGACAATAAAAGCTGATTTACATTTACATTTACAAAATTGCAATATTGCTTATGTATGCTTGAAATTCTCTAAATTAAAACTGCAGATACACAGGGATCTAGACTGTCCAAAGTTCCTCACCACTCTGCTCTTCTCTATTTTTACAAGCTGGCATGAGCCTGAAGAGAAAATACCCCACTACCTGGAGGCTGAAAGCTTTGAATCTCTGCCTGATGGCAAATTCTCCTACTGCAAGGACAAAGAGTTTGACTGCACGTTATACTCTGGGTAAGGTCCTCAAATTCTATCAGATATCTCTCTATGTAACTATGTACCTGCCTATCAAAGCGATTTAAGGCATCATAAAATGTAAAATTACTCTGCTTTTACTTTCTAGTCTGGCTGAGATATACCTGAAGGGACTCGATAATAACAAGGAGACCTGGGCTGATCTTGACGATATCAATGGGGTGTTCTTGTTCAAACGGACTGACATATCAGGTACTATCATAATTTAATAGAATACTTTACACTGTATGCATGATAATAATAATAATAACAATAATAATACAAACTTTTATCTATATAACACATTTTAAAACAAAGTTAAAAAGGGCTTTACAATAAAAAAAAAGAAATATATATAAATATATGTTTTGTATAAGTTTCAGTCTTAAGGTTATAATAGTTTTACATTTTCAATTAGTTTTTTTTATTTTAGTTTACACATTTCAATTTAGTTTTAATTCAAGTTAGTTTTCAGAGTGTAGTTTTAGTTTAGTTTTAGTTTTTCAGAAAGGTTTAGTTTTATTTATTTAGTTTTCATTTTAGAGTAGTTTTAATTTGTTTTTGTTAGGGCCAATAATGTCTCCGAAGTATGTAGCTACATATACATTCATGGTTGGAGAACTGTGAAGGAATGGCCACAATGTTTAAATATTTTCATTTGGGAATCAAATTGAGTACTCTTTCACTACCACACTCAGTAGAAAACTTATCATCTGCAATTTCATCTTAACCCCAGTTGGTTAAGATTGGACCTGAGCTGAATAGCTTGGTTAAATGGCATCACGTTCCTGTTATTTAATTTTACAAGACTAGGCTAGTATTATTTGTGATGTAATTGCAGCATAGCGTCATCCCCTAGAACGTCATGTCCGATGAATTTCTGTGGTTCAACGTCACGAGAGTTGAAATTAATGCTGTCTCCTTTTTTTGGTAGTGATATATTATAGCTAAAAATCTAAAACTAAAAAATATTTACATACATTTTTATTTTATTTTTATTAATTTTTTAACCAGGCAATATCATTAAAGTTTAGTCTTAGTTTTTCTTAAAGGATTAAATTTGTTTACAGTTTACTGCAAAATTTTCCAGTGCTTATTTTCATTTTAGTTTCAGTTTAAGTTTGCGATAATAACCCTGACCAGAATAAAGTGTGTCGCAATAGTCAAATCTAGGGGAGATAAAAGCATGGATGATCTGCTGATGAAAGGAATGACATGATGGTCACCGATTTAGAGTGAGGAATCCACTGATTGCTGTTTGAGCAACTGTTTAGGTCACTTGATGTAGATTGAGGAACCCAAAGTTTGCTGCTTAGCAAATTGTTTAGGTCACTAATTTTATGTTTTATAATGAGTTTTCTCGATGCTTTTAATGTTTTATGTAATTATGCGCTTTGAATTGCCTTGTTGCTGAAATGTGCTATATAAATAAACTTGCTTTGCCTCACTGTATTACTCAACACAACATACACAACACAACACTCATCTATACCCCTGATATGTCCCTTAACAATCCTGTTCTTGTCTCTCATTTTCCAGAGTAGCACACAGTTTGAAACTCAATGAAGTTCAACTCTGTTCTTTCTCCAGACTATGTCCAGAAACATTGGAAGGAGGATGCTTTTTTTGGCTACCAGTATCTAAATGGTGTCAATCCCATGTTGATCCGGCGTTGTTCGGCTCTGCCCGAGAACTTTCCTGTGACTGACGACGCGGTCTCCCTCAGCTTGACAGATGAAATGAAGGTGATTGCCTTGACCTTGATTGATTTTAGAGTCATGTTATTCCTCATGACATGTTAATTTAGAATTGCACTTACATGTTCACTTAGTATACAGTATGTAATATCCAAACTTTATGCATGTGCGTCAAATCATTTCTCATCCTCACAGGAAGGCAACATATTCCTGTGTGACTACAAGAGTTTGGATGGACTGACACCAAACACCATCGATGGGAAGAAGCAGTACTTGATGGCTCCCCTGGTCCTGCTCCACAAAACACCTGACAAAAAGCTGATGCCGATTGCTATTCAGGTGAGATTAGCACTCAAATATAGCTAATAGTGAAGTTTTAAGTTTGAGTATTGATTTAAACAACTATCATTCAAATCGTAAGATGTAGGTTCCCCTGCGACAGGAAGCAACCAACTTACTGAAAGTGTATTTGCAAGTAGCAGCAACCATGAATAGTATCTATGGCAGCTATGAATCCTCTCTGCTAGGTAAGCAGTTCATTTCTTGCTGCCCGAGTCATGTAAAAAGGTTCCTCTTATAGCCATATCCAAGTTTAACAGGCTGACAGTTGAGTCTGATGCAAGTAGGTCAAGTCAACTTTATTTAGTTTGTTTAGTTAGTTTAGTTTAGTTTGTAAGACTGAGGAAAGTAAAGCTTCTGTTCTCAAGGTGACCGTCTGTTCTCACCTGGGATTCAATGAATATATGAATTTCCACTTCAGAGTATCAAACTAAAAAGCAGATGAAAGCTATAGTAAATAGTCAAACATAAAACAACATAATTGACCAGTACTGGTAATGAATTGAATGGATTGAATGAACCACATCCTCCTTCCTTCTCCTGCAGCTGAAACAGACTCCAGCAGATGACAACCCCATCTTCTATCCTACCGATTCTGAGTATGACTGGTTGATGGCCAAGATTTTTGTGAGAGGAGCAGATTTCCACGAGCATGAACTCAATGTTCACCTGCTGCGCACTCATCTGCTGGCTGAAGTCTTTGCAGTGTCACTGCTGCGCAACGTGCGGGAGTGGCATCCACTTTACAAGGTAACTGAAAGGGAGAATACTGAACTAACTGTAGTTGTAGTTTTTTCAACTTGGTGATTTTTGTATCTTCCAAAGTTGATGAATCATAATGTTTTAATGTGTATATATTTTCAAGTATATCACACTGCTGAATGGTATAGAAGCGTCAAGATTTCTGACTTTGTTAACATGTAATAGTGTCACTAACAGAGTTCCCTCTTTCCCTCAGCTCCTCGTACATCACACTCGCTACACGCTGCATATCAACTACAAAGCTCGAGAGCTTCTAATATCGGGGACTGGATTTTTCAAACAGGTACAAAAACACCAACACACTCAGTAGACCATTACCTAAACAATCAAACAAGTTTGTTTTTTCAATATCATGTACAGTATCTGTCTCTAACTATATTCCTTACATATTTGACTGTTCCTTAGTATGCAGCTTCTGGTGGAGATGCTATGAAGAGACTCCTGGAAGGATCAACGGCCTCACTGACCTACAGCTCCCTCTGCATACATGAAGACATTGCTGAGCGAGGGCTGGAGGCTGTGCCGAACTTCCACTACAGGGATGATGGACTCAAGCTCTGGGATATCATCCACAGGTAGTACAGGTGTCCTGATATTTGGAAAATAAGAGCCCAAATCCTGCCCTCTCTACCAGCTAGCTTTTTTTCTCTTGTAACACAGTTGGTTTTCTCAAAAAGGATTTATTTCATCATGGCCACTGTTTACCAAGAAATAGTTGCAGCATGTAACCCCCCTCGTAAAACTACAAATTGTTATTTTTACATTTCTTTTTGTGTATTGCTTAAACAAAGAGATAAAATGTGTTCATTTGTGAAATTTAGAGATGCTGGTATTGGCATATATTTTAACTTTGAAGCACGCCAAACTTTGGGATATCATCTACAGGTAGTATAGGTAGTTTGCTGTGCTTTACACAGTGTGTCTCAGATTTCAGCACAGGATTTGCTTTCCTTTTCCATTTGCAGGGGAAAAAGTTGTTAAACACAACTAGTGCTAGAAACCAAGCAAACAACTGAATCACATAAAACTAATGATGGTAATGAGGACAGGACAGATCAGCTGGCCAGCACAAAGGCTGCACATCTGTGTTAATGAGGTGCTCCAGCAGGGAGCAGCAGTCCTCACAGGAAAGCAACCCAAGAATACAAATGATTAGAGGCAATTTTATTCTAGTTCATTCTTCCCCATTTACCTGCCTGGCTATCCTACTTTGCAACGAGAGCCTAGTCTGATTTTGCCACTACTGATCAGAAGTGAATTGTGTTGTATTGTATCTGACTGCTTTAACATGACTTAGTTGACTGGGGCTGTATTAACCAGTATACTGTAAACAAAATATTCGGGAAACAATACATGTTGTTTAAGACAATTTACTGTTTAAATAAGAGATCATTCACAACACAGCGTCCTGAAATAGGAAAATAAGAGAGCCCCAATCCTGCCCTCTCTATTAGCAAGCTTTAGTTCTCTTATCTAACTCATTTGTTTTTTCATAAATTATTTCTTTAATCAGTCTTTCTGAAAAACTGCAAGAAATGTGTAGTGTTTTCTGTCCATCTAAAGGTATCGACTGTAATATTAAAGTTGTATGATCCACTGTGCCGAATATTGCACCAAATTCCTCAAAAGAACAGAACTGATCATTCTAAAGAGATGGCCATTCAATTGTCTAACACAACAGTGTCTCACTACTACAGTGTGAAGAAAACAATTGTATAATTCAACTAGGAATGTGTTTTACAGAACTGGTTCTCATTTTTTCAAAAGGTTTGTGCAGGGAATTCTCAGCTTCTACTACAGGACTGACACTAAGGTCCAGAACGACACATTAGTGCAGAGGTGGATTTCGGACATTTTTAAACATGGATTCCTTTCCCAAACAGGCACAGGTGAGTTTTAAAGAAAAGGTCAATCTTGATGATGATAAATGTGCACTTTAATTTACCATTATATTATCATAATGCAAACCTCAGTCAAACTTTAATTTCTAGATGTCTTTAAGTAATGCAGTTTATTCCCTCTAATTCTCAGGAATTCCTCAGAGCTTCACCACCGTGAAAGACTTGGTCAAGTTTGTCACCATGGTGATCTTCACTTGCTCAGCACAGCACTCGGCTGTGAGCGCTGGACTGGTGATGCCTTTTAATTATGATGTTGCTGTTTTTGTGGAATGAATTCATGAGGTTTTGCATTTTTTTCTGGACTGGAGAGAGGTGGATGAATTCTGGCCAAAAAAGTGACCTTTGACTTTGAAGATTGTTATCGTTAACATAAACAAGTCTCTACAGCCATGCTCGCAGGTCTGTGAGGCTGCTAAATGCAACAAATGCTAACATACTCACAATGACAATGCTAACATACTGACTTTTAGCAAGTATAATATTTACTACGATCACAATCTTAGTATACCCTGTTAACATGCACGCATGTGCAAGCATTTCCTCATTAGCACAAAACACAAAGTACAGCGGAGGCTGATGGGAATGTCATTAGTTTTTAAGGTATTTGGTCATAAACCAAAGTATTGGATAAATACAAATTTGATCCAATGATGGCGCTGGATGAAAAGTCAGAGGATCACCAACGTTATCACCCTGAGGTCAACATGAATGTCTGAACCAAATTTAATGGCAATCCAGCTGAAAGTTGTCGAGACATTTTTCTGAAACCAAGAATGTTAACCTCATGGTGGCGCTAGAGGAAAAGTCAGGGGATCACCAAATTCATCCTCTGGGGACCATGAATGCCTACAATTTGTTTTTATTTGTTCCAATCCAAAATTCATGGCAATACATCCAATAGTTATTGAAATATTTCAGTGTGGACCAAAATAGCAGACCAACTGAACAACAGTACAACATGGCGTGGCTTCAAAGAGTATTAATCAGTCATCTGTCAATCATTCATTCGTTGCAGTATGACTATGGTGGCTGGATGCCCAACAATCCCACCACCCTGCGACTTCCTCCACCAACCAGAAAGGGGACAACAAGTGAGGACACGATGCTGAAGACATTGCCTGTGAAGGGCACGACAGCTAACGAAATGGCTGTCCTTTGGCTACTTAGCAAGCAGTCCTCTGACTCGGTAAGTGCATATGACTTCATGAAAATTAAATTACATAAATCCCATTTATGTTCAAGTTGTGTAAAGTAGGTAAATATGTCATTAGAACACAAATACCCTCTTTGACCCACTGAAGAAATCCACTCCCTACAACTAGGGATTTCACAAGAACCAATACTTTGGTACCAAACCGATGCCAATAATCTGAAAACGTGACAGTACTCATTTTTCTACAGTATCACAGGTACTGTCAGGGCTCGAGACTCATGGCGCCCCATTGTCCCGGGGACGATAGAAAATGTGTTTGAGACGCAGTAAACTCACTATCGACTCGTCCATGGGACGCACTCTATTTTTTCCCTGATAATGCTACATTGCGAGCAACAAATCTGTGTTGAAATCGTCAGAACGAGAGCTAGGTAATGTTAGCTGTTAGCTCCATGCAGGACTGTGCTGCTTACCCGACCGGTTCTCACTCCCAACTTGTCAAATACCACCGTTTGGTAAGTGCCCTTCAGCATCGGAAACCAACGCACAGAGGCATCCTTTAGTGACAGTAGGTCAACAGTAGTCGAGAACAGCCCTACTTTTCAGTAAAAATGAGTATGGAGTGCTGCAGGAATGAGTCCTAGGACGCAGCATTTAAGCGGTTGCCTCGTCTCAAAGTCAATGGGTCTTTTGAATGCGTTTTTGTTTAGGTGACTGAATTAAGATCTGCAATTAACACAAGCTGAAGAGATTTTAACGTTTTGTTCTACAATATAAAATACATCAGTAAATATCCCACTCATGAATTTTGAAACTTTTACATGTCTTTAAAAAGGCGGTTGCTAAGAAGTGGCTAAATGAGACTGCAAAACGTCATCATGCCGACTCGTCCACCTTTACAGCCTTGTTGTGCATACGCACGCTCATGCGACCGTGGTGTAGTTTGTTTGTAGCCTAACATTAGCTTTTTACTTCTGGTGATTTGTATTCCAATTCACAAATCACAAAAAGCGGTGTTCATTTGTGAGGATTCTCTTGCTGAACAAAACGTAGTAAGTATCATAAACTTGTGTTTGCTACAGAGCTTATTTTCTGCAATAATTCAAAATCCCATTGGCATTTTGTCGAGGGAACCAGTGCGACGCTAACTTCCATGTTGGCCTACAAAAATACGTCATTCCTGCACCACTCTATCGGGCGAAGGTAAATTATAACTTTATCATGATGTGTTCAAATGTAGTTTTTAGTGAGAAATCTGAATTAATCCAGTTGTTTGAGGGAGATGTTTTCACAGCAATATAAAATAGATAGTAGAGAGGGAATTATGACCCGTTTAACTCCCTAACCACAACCAGAATGCAAGCAGTAATAAAGGAGTGTATGTTAAAGTACATGGGATTTATTGTTTTATTTTAGTTTTTTACCGTGGTATCAAATTGGTATCGAGAATCAAGGAATTTCACTGGCATTGGTAAAAACTACTAAGTTTCTGATATCATGACATCCCTACCTACAACAGTACATTACATTGCCATTAGTTTATGTCTGATAAACATTTAAAATGTAACTGGAAAACATCTATGTCTAATGTATCTTTGATGTCATCAGGTCTTTCTTGGTCAGTACGGGAACGACCATTTCAGTGAGGAGATTCCCCGCCAGCTGATGAAGGCTTTTCAAGGAAGGCTTCAAGTGTTAAGTGCATACATCAATATCAGAAACAAGAATCTGAAGGTCCCATACAGATACCTGGATCCAGATGTGGTAGAAAATAGTGTGTCCATTTGAATGTCAGAAGGTGTGACCTCCTCAGCTGTTGGCCAAATTCAGCTACATATAAACAAAGTGGGAAAGGGAAGTTCTGTTCTGTCTGTAATTTCGTTACAGCTTAATTGATTTAACCGTGGGGAAAATGTTCTGTTTTAAATCATAATCCACATCTTAAGTCTTCTTCTTAGTTTGTCAATGGATATACGGGGCATCTTATAAAAATAAATCACTGTGGAAAAAATGTTATTTTGCATTATGATTGTAACACTTAAGAAGTAAACTGTGCCTTTTGACTTATTGTCATAATGAAGTATAAACAATTGTAGGGACCTATGTTTTGCTAAATTTACCATATGCAGTGTAATGTATCTGTATGAACTGTGTGGGTCTCTCCCATTGGTGCTTTTATACGGCTTGACTCCTCTCCTCGACTCGCGTCTTAGTCCCGCCCACGGGAGATGCGAGCGGAGGAGGCGAGGAAAAGACTCGAGGAGAGAGGAAACGAGGAAATATGTTTTTAGAGACATGAGACGTCGTTTCCTCTGAAGCGTCACGTGAAGCGACGTCCGTTTCTGATGACAGCAGCCGCTGATCACAGCTGGATCAGCTGTCAGTCAGATTCAACAGCTGTTGATGTCTGATGTTGTGCCTTCAGTTTTGGGGCAGTAGCGCCCCCTCCTGGGCCTTTTTATTTCTCGCTTATTTTGACATGCACTTTGACCCGGAACCGGAAGTCGCCATTTTAGTTTCAGAATGCAGCCACATTTTCGCTAATTGGTCTCAATAACCATCTGCTGTAATCCTTCCTTTTGTTTATGCCTTCGAAAGCATCGTCTGTAAGTATTGGTTTAGCACAGACCATAGAACAGTAGCTTGACTGTATTTTCGTGAAATATATTTTATAAAGCCTTATTTTGATACTTGCTAGTTTAACCACATGTCATTGTCATTTATTGTTGTTATTGACTATTGACTATTATCATTACGTACAGTATCATACAGTTAGAGAAGCTATGTGAAGTTTATACTGTAACGAATAATTTGATTATGCATTTACTGATTGTACTCTTTGTTTATGTCTTCAGTTTCACTCCTATTCACATTGTATATGAGGGTGCCGCCCAATAAAGCACCAGGAGCTTGGACGCTATATCCTGACTCACGTATTCATTTGAATGGAGTTTGGCTTACTGCTGAATTGTGTACCTACTGTAATGGAAAATTACATTGTATGTAATAATGTCTCTTTATGCAACAGTGGAAAGTTACTGTCTGTGTGCTCTTCATCTCATGCAGTGAGAAAGTACTGAGTGTTGACTTTTACTGGGACACTGTCTGAGTAAAACATTGTAATAATCTCCTGCGGAGCACTCTTCTGCAGACTTTGTGCGACTCTGTATAACCAGTGCCTCTTCTTGCAAGAATAAAATACAACAAAGACATTTCATCTGTTTGGGATCTTGATTTCAACGTTCATTAGGACTCATCTTGGAATACTGAAAGAATTTCCATTACAATTTGGCGTTGTCGGCAGGATCCCGTGGAAGATCGTCCTGAGACAACGGAAGACCGGTGACTGATCATCCAGGAGAAACCTCCTGCCTGTACCTTTACAAGTTAAGAGACGACAGGACCGATCCCCAGCGACTCTGGACCATCTCTACTGGGATCCAAAGGACCTGATTGAGTCCAACAAATCAACTATTAACCGGGTGAGACGTTGAAATTCTGATGTCTTTTAATCATTGATAATAACGATATTGAAAACCAGTATAATATAAATAATGAAATAGAACATTGAAATTGAGGTTTCTTGAGTTTCATAACAATTTCCACTTGTCTAGTAATAACTGGATTGTTGTGGATTTTGGGTTGAAGTAATTTCCTGACGTGATTTGAGATTCTTTGTGGCATCTTTTGTCCTCCATAGAGCAAGTGATAAAAAAGGAGAACTGGAAAATAGAAATGGATGTTCAAAATTAAATTAGTTTTGAACGTTGTAGTTTCTTGACCTAACACACACAAGGAGAGCAGGACAGTGAAAAGACGGATACGCAGCTGGCTAAACAACACTACAGCAGCAGATCGCAGTGAGTAACAGACATCATGGACGGAAAGGACTTCCAAGGCTCTACACTAAAGGAAACACAGAGCTTACGAGATGGAGCATCGGTCAACAGTTCCCAACATTCTGTTTTGACTCGATCATCTAGATCATCAGTCAGTGCCGCAGCAGCACGAGCAAGAGCCAAGGCAGAGGCTGCACGAGCACGTGTTACATTTGCAGAGAGGGAAATTGCCATTAAAGTTGACAAAGCTGGACTAGAGGTTAATTTGGACGCCTTGCATCTCGAAAAGGAGGCTGCAGCTGCTATTGCCCAGGCAGAGATATTGGAGGCAGCAGCAGAGCATGAGGGTGAGGAGCTTCACAACAGGAAAAGCCACCCAATAACAGTACAAGGCACACATGAACGTGTGAGTGATTATGTCAGGGACCAAGCCACACGTATTAGCCAGCAGTCTGAGTCAGCTTTAAACTTACTACATGAGCAACAATCGAAACAACCCATGAGGCTTACATCTCAAGATTCTCAGAAGGTTTTGGAGGAAGATGGCAACCAGTATGCTGTAGGTCATGCCAGTCCCACACCATTTAACTCACAACTAAGGTCAGAGATACCCCAGACCTCACAGATACCTCACAAATCTCACTCATCTGTCCAGCTACAAAGCATAAATGCCCCTCACGTTAAAAAAGAGGCAATACTACAAGGACCAGGCAGTGACATTTGGCATCAAAGGCCCAGGTCTAATGCCCCTCAGTATGCAGCTACGTCACATGCAGGACGTTATCCAGAGTCTTCAGTTATGATGGATATCGCAAAGTATCTGGCACGCAAAGAGCTTGTGAGCACCGGCCTATCACACTTTGATGACCGTCCAGAAAACTATAGAGCATGGAGGTCATCTTTTCTCAATACAATAAGAGACTTGGACCTTACTGCTGGTGAAGAGATGGACTTGCTGTCAAAATGGCTTGGTAAAGAGTCCTCAGAATACGTCAGGCATTTGAGGGCAGTTCATATAAGCAACCCAGAAGCAGCTTTAAAAATCACCTGGGACAGGCTTGATGAATGTTACAGCGCTCCTGAGGTCATAGAAAGTGCTCTTTTTAAGAAGCTGGACAGCTTTCCCAAAATCACAAATAAGGACAACTACAAGTTAAGAGAACTAGGGGACCTTTTAACAGAGCTACTCTCAGCAAAGGAAGATGGCTATCTACCAGGCTTGGCATACTTGGACACCGCACGCGGCATCAGCCCCATCGTGGAAAAGCTGCCATACAGCTTACAGGAGAAATGGATTTCTCAGGGATCAAGGTATAAGGAGGAGTATCATGTCTCTTACCCCCCTTTTTCTTTCTTCACTCATTTCATCTGCCACCAGGCTAAAACAAGAAATGATCCCAGCTTCGCACTTCTGGGCAACAGCTCTCCTCAGAGTGAGGAACCTCCCTTAAAGCGCTCAAGTTTCAGAACCCCGGTGTCTGTGCATACGACTAATGTCTTCCCTGTTGCAGCTTGGAATGAAACAGCATCTAAAGATGATCTAGCTAGACACTGCCCCATCCATAACAACCCCCACTCCCTGAGGAAATGCCGTGGCTTCAGATTGAAAACCATTGAGGAACGGAAAGCCTACCTGAAAGAGCAAGGGATCTGCTTCAAATGCTGCTCATCATCTTCGCATATCGCCCGCAACTGCAAAGCCACATTGAAGTGTGATGAGTGCACCAGTCACAGTCATCTTACAGCTCTGCATCCTGGTCCACCTCCATGGGCATTCAAGGCCTTAAACGCCCCATCAGAGGACGGCGGGGAGGAGGAAGAGGAGGATACTTCGTCAGCACCAGCTGTGAATTCTCTGCGTACTGAGGTTTGTGGTGGCAACAGAGTTCATAGAATTCGACAATCTACACAGCCAAGGCAGTGGCAGTATGTACCCACGGAGCATAATCCTGCCGATCATGCTTCCAGGTATGTCCAGGCCTCTGAGCTCACCAATTCCAACGGGCTCACAGGACCAGCGTTCTTGTATGAACCACACAAAACCTGCAGTGAACAGCAAGACGTCTTCAAGCTCATTGACCCAGACTCAGATACAGAGATCCGACCACAAGTGACAAGCTGCGTCACTAGCACAAGGGACAAGCCTCTCACCCCTGAGAGGTTTAAGAGATTCTCTTCCTGGAAGTCTTTGCAAAGAGCAGTTGCAACACTCATTCATGTAGTTCATTCTTTCCAGTCCGCGACCCAAGTCCCTTCTAAATGCAGTGGTTGGCATCAGTGTTCAAAACCCCACACTGTCAGTGAGCTGTCCAAGGCAATGATCCTCACTCAGAAGCAAAGCGTGCCACCTCCACCTGGAAAGTTCACAAGCGTCCAATCAATAACTGATATCCAATAAGGGGGCGTGTCGGTCGGTGATAAACTTCCGTGGAGGAAACACTGGAGGATACACTGGTGTATCCTCGCTCATAGCTCCTCCAGCAAGCCTCCTCGCTCCTCGCTCCTCGATGCGCATTTTATGAATTGGGACGTCCTTCAAGATGGAGGACTGAGATCGATTTCCAGGTCACAGCCGGAGGATCGAGGAGCGAGGAGACGAGGAGGCGAAAAATGACGAAATGAGAAGTACCTTGTGTGCAACAACCAGAAGCACATGGCTACTTATTATGCAGAATGACATCAATCAGTTGGAACAAAGGATTTCATTGGTCAAACATATATATATTTCCACAGGCGGAAATCTGTTGAAATCGAGTTCCATCTGAATATTTTTTTTCCCCAACACTTATGATTTGTAGGGGTGTGCAAGCATTCATAAGAACCCACAAAATCAGTTTTTATAAATTTACATGCACATTTTTTGGACGAAAATCCGTGTCTAGTGTGAAACGGCTTTAATAATTAAACCAGAATTACTGCCTTGCGGTTGTATGAGTCAGCCAACCAGTCAAGTTGCAGTTTACATACATGTCTGTCCAAAATGTCATCACTTCATCATTTCTTCCTAATTGTCATAATTAGCATATGAATTCTTGAGTTATGGCCAACTGTTTTATGATCATTTTATCTGTGTAAAGTGTCTTTGAGTTTCCAGAAAAGCGCTATATAAATAAAATGTATTATTATTATTATTATTATTATTATTATTATTATTATTAAATCAAATTTCATCATTTTATTCTATTAGACATTTTAGTACAAATCTTCATAATTATCATATACATTTTTGAGTTATGGCCCAAAACATGTTTTTGAGGTCACAGTGATGTTGACCTTTGACCATTAAAATCTAATCAGTTCATCCTTGAGTCCAAGTGGACATTTGTGCTAAATGTGAAGAAATACCCTCAAGGCGTTCCTGAGATATCGTCGTCACGAGAATGGGACGGACATGAAGTCACAGTGACCTTGACCTTTGACCTCTGAACACCAAAATCTAATTATTTTATCCTTGAGTCCAAGTGGATATTTGTGCCAAATTTGAAGACATTCCCTCAAGGCGTTCCTGAGATATCGCGTTCAAGAGAATGGACCGGACGGACGGACAACCCAAAAACATAATGCATCCGGCCATAAGTCAATAACGTAAAAATGATTGAGGTCATGTCCATATAGCATACGATAAGTCGATAACATAAACATTTTTGATGTCATGTGCTGTAAATCAATAATGTAAAAATGATTGAGTTCATGTCCATATATTGTACGATAAGTCGATCTAGTAATTATTGCGACAGGCAGAGTGCTAAACAAACAAAGGTTATGACATCCTCCTTCTTTTTACACAGCTGTGGCATCCTTTTTCTCCTCCCTAGTAACCTTGACCTGGTAACCTTGACTGTCCACTAAAGGTTTGTGAATAATGCTTCAACATAAGATACTTTACATACCAACAAACGTTTTTTTAAAATACTGTGGAAGGTGTTTTAAACCATATATTACAGATATAACAATATATATATTGGAACAGTTTGACTTCTAGATGAAAAACAAGCATGCATTTGTTTTACTGAACTGACAATAACTAAAAACATATGAGCCTGATTTAACCCAACATTACTGATGTTAACATAACTTTAGCACTATTAATAATAGTATTAATAACCACATTAAGACTTAAGTCATGTTTGTCTGTGTATTTAAAGAAATGCCAATCAATTTGAAACCAATCATTTGTTTGAATTTCGATGGCAGGGCGTCATCAACTGAGTAAAAACCTTTCAAAACTCAGAGAAGTAGGGGCAGCTGTAGCTCAGTGGGTAGAGTGGGTCATCCTTAAACTGATCCACAGCTTCTGAAATGTAAATACATGTATGTTTATGGTGAATGCAATAAAGTTTAAGTTAAGTTTTTGAGGTAGGCTACTTACTGAATTTCCAAGCAGCACCAGCAGCAGCAGCAAGCAGCAGTAGTAGTATGCTTCCAAAACTTAACAGGCATGATGAGTTCTCACACGAGGTGTCCGGTTAAAGTAGGTACATTTAAATTAATGCAGCTTTTTTCATGCAGTTTATTTACTGCATGAAACTCAGCTACGGTTCTTACTTCCCTGAGTACACTGGGATATTTTGAATGAGTGTGGCAGCATGTGTTGTGGAAGTCAAATCATGTGATGCTGTATTGTTGTGGTGTAAAAATGCATTTTAATCACTAGGTGGGAGTGTCGCGCTTCTTATTTATGGCACTTGAGGTGAGATGAGTGATGCAAAAGAGAGGAGCGCCCCAGAGGCTCAAAAGAGCCCTTCACCAAGGGCAAGCATCACCGGGCATTACCTCCTCCAGACCCCCTGCAAGAATCGCTTCACGAGAGGGTGGCCATTAAGGGTATACCCTGAACTTGAAATGCATTTTTACTAGTAAGCAATCTTTTAAAAGCATTCCTTTAAGCTGATGTAGGTGACATTTGAGCAAATATGATAAAAAAAAGTTATGTTTATAAAACGGTTGCTATATCGTGACAGGAGTACATGAAACAAGTAACCTGAAAAAAAATCATGTGCCTCTGTGTCCTCCGGTGTCTGGAGATTTCACATACCTGAGGAAAACAAGCAGTAAGAGCTGATCTGAGATCTGCTGTCCAGCTACCGTCTATGAGAGCCAGCTGTCAATCACTTATGAACTCCGACCAAACGGTCAAACTAGGCAGCGCTGATCAAATATGAATGAATATTATGTTACGTTAATGCCTATTTTCTCGTCTCAAATGTTTCAGAATCATCTTGTAGTGCACGGTTTTAGCTGTAAAATGAGGAAAGTTAGTGATGCCGCCGGCCATTGTGAAATCTGGTGAAGGAATGCCAAGTTCCGGGTCACATGACCGGAGGCACAGCCAATAGGAACACTCTCTCAATGAAATGACCCGTGATTGGTCAAGGTCTCCCGTCAAGGTGACTTTTTAAAGCCTGTAAACAGAGCCATGAGGAGGTGCAGAAGTCTAGTTTATCTCTCAGAATACTTGAATTACAATATGCTGAAAGGTTATTATGGAATTTTTGCCAAATGATGCCAGAAATATACTGCCAACTGCACTTTAAAGGCAGACTGATTGACCACTCTTCAATTTTCACCACTTTTTGTATGTTTGGTGTTTATTTAGACAAATGTAGAAAAATGTACACAGCTCCAAAGAACAATAATCTTGAGTAAGCATTTGTTTATCAGTATTCTTGTGTCCTCTCTTATGTTTTTCCCTTCTGTTTACTCATTAGCTTTAGCAACTCCCTACATTAGACAAGAAGCAAAATGTATTTTATATTGACCAGCATCTTTACATCTTGTACACTATGTACTGTATGTGTCTGATGCTGCACCCGATTTGACTGTTATCAGGACATTAAATAGGCGTTATCAGTTGCTCTAAGCATCATAGATGTGGGTCATTAGGGGCCCTAAAAGCCTACAATGTTGTAAAAGTGAAAGTGAAACTTAAAAGCAACACATTTAACATGTTGTAAAACTGAATGAAACGTCACATTTTGAACACAAACAAAAAGGCTTCTTTAGGTTTAGGCAATAAAACTACAACTTCTTTAGGTTTAGGCAAAAAACATCGTGTTTAAGGAATAAAATAACTACGAACACAAAGACGCCTGACCCTTGCTTCTGCGTCTGTCATAATTACTACGGTCGCTAGAGGTCGCTGTCGTGTTCTTTTATTCCTTCTTTTGGCGATCTACCATGTGAATAGATGATAAAAACATACTAGTGGGTGTATTAGGCCCCCTATTGTCCCACATCTATGGGGCTTATAGCGTCTGATAATGCCTATTTAATAGCCTTATGCACACACACATGGAAACACCCATAAGCAACCACTGTTTCAGTAATTAAATGGTATGTGATAGTCAACTGGACTCGCTGTAATCATTACTCATCAGTAGGGATGCACCAGATACCAGATCGGACATCGGGCCGGAGACTGAGTCAAATAGCTGGCTCGGGTATCGGTGACAATGGGGCTGATTTATACAATTAAATTGTATAATGTTTATATACTATACACATTATATACTGGAATTTTAATTCCTGTTCAAGTTTTGACAAAATAGTGTTTAATTAGAAGAGTTTAACACTTGAATCTATAATTCATGGTTAATTTAGAAGTTTCTTTACCAGTTGCTGATGCATGATTTATTATTTTAACTAGATAGATACTTTATTCATCCCCATGGGGAAATTGGTTTGCAGCACAATCACAAGGCATTTATTATTAATAAATATCAATTCAGTAAAATTGTATCTATGTATTTATTTGTCACATCTTGTTTACAAAATTGGAGAAGCAATATTGAAGTCAAGTGTGAGTCAACTTCCACTTCAGTCACTTCCACACAGTGAGGCAAACAGCTTATTAATTAACACAGGTATCGGATTGGTACTTGGTATCAGTCAATATCCAAATCCCAGGTATCACTATCTGTATTTAAGAGTTTAAAGTCCTGCCAACGATGGAAAAATCTCATTGGCTTTTTGTCGAGGGAACCAGGGCATTGCTAACTTGGTTGACCTGCAAAAATACGTCATCCCTGGAGCACGCTATTGCTAGGCTTCAAGTAATCAGTACAGCAGCATATCACCCATGCCACAGCAAACACAATATTGATACCCCTCTATGGAGGGAGGGCATGGTCACTGCTCTGCTGCAGGGGAGAGAGTGGTGGAGTGATTCAGGGAGCAGTGCTCAGGTGAGTTAATTGGGCGCAGCTGGCGCCAAATGATTTGTAAACATAAACATTAGATATTAATAACGCTTTGTTAATGGTTACTAATGATTTGTAAAGCGTCTATAAACATTATTTGGATGGCTATTATAATGTTGCAACTAATGATTATAATACTGGGTAATAAATACTTTGTAAAGCATATAAACATAATTTAGATACATAGTCAATACTTTGTTAATAGTTAATGATTGGTGTCTGGCCCATTGATCTATATAATGTTTAGAGATGTTTTACAAACTATTTCTTAAAAGTTTACAAATCATTTGGTAATCATTAACAAATACTTAATATAGTATATAAAATGTTATAATATGTGCTACAATAATCTGTCAATAAATAGTTTAGGAATATAATCAGAATGTAATTGTTATCGTCTCCTATCAGCTATAAACAAATCATCTCATATTACACAAACTAATTATAAAATAACATAAATTATAACATTAATTAGTGAAAATTATTAATTATCATTTTTCTTGTTTGTTAACAGTAAAATAACTATTATCTAAAGTTTAATTTATTAATGATGGTTATTATAAAGTGTTACCTTTAAATCTATTCATGAAGTTGTCATTTTTATATATTTTGTGTCATACACATGTTTCTATCTGCATATTTCTCCTTAAAACATGTGATTGTGTAGCCAATTAGAAAATCTTACCAGAATATTTCCTCCTCTTTTCCTTGAAATTTTAAACCATCTTCCAAAGATGCAGCCTTTTTAGTACAAAATTCTGTGTCCCTGGTACTGCCCATCCACATCTCACATTGTCAGATGTGACATCCCATAAACATTCATTTGCTGTGGCCACAGTCTTCACTTTTACTCTTGTAGCACTTCACACTCTAAATAAACTTTACCAGGCTTTAACCGAGAAAATCAGTTGGGTGAAAAAAAATTCATCAACAGGTCAAAGGTTCAATTGACTTATCTGTAACTGGTGGCGAGCCAAGGGGTCCTGACAAAGCGTCAGTATGTGACAAATTGGGATAAGAACGTGTTGAACACACACACATACCCACACATACTGTACATACAGTGGTAGTCAGCTGTCGCAAATACCTCTTTCACACCAATGACCAGGGTCTGAAAAGGATTATCTGACCCATGTCCAACCCTTCTTTTGTCAATTCAAACCAAGCCAGTCAACCCGGGTTGAACCCTGGACAGGACAATTCAAATACGACCTGGATCACACTCGGGAGCAATGCATACCAATTAGCTCAGGTGTTAGAAATGGGTGGAGGGTTACAGGTCTGGAGGACTACAGAGAGAGGAGATGATAGTGGCATCATCAATGTGTGCAAAAATGTAAAATGTCACAGAAAGATGCATGTTTTTGGGGATAATATGGTGTAAATATAGTACATACATCATGTATTTTAGTTATATGTTACATGGAGCCGTAATGTATGCAAAAACATACAGACAACATACAAATTTACAGTATCTATCACTCAAAACTCATGAACCTTTTCTGAAAAGGTTGAATGAAACCTTTTTCCTGTCTGTCTACAGTACCCATTTATTATATATCAGACTACATTGTGCTATCTTATAGGATAAGATGGACTCACACGAAAAAGGAATGTCCAAAAGTCCAACTGTCCTGCTGTATTGGGGAGCCTGTTCAGTGCAGGCCCACTGGTGACACATGCCCAGCGCATGATCGGGCACAGGTGATTGGAGGAGGAGACATTCACACTGGTGGCACATGTACAGCGCATGCTCACGAACAGGAGATAGTAGGGGGAGGCATGCGCAGAGGCATGGCCTTTTTTACAGTTCACCTCCAATGTATCTGAAAACAATCCTGCTGCCACAGCACAGTTTGTTTATGGTGACAGTTGCGTCACGGACTGTGCGCTCCCATTTGTCCTGCCCTGGTTGTTAGCGACCTTGGTCTGTGCCGTTCACATTGAAATCAACCCTGGTCTGACCCAACTCTCGACCTGGGTCGCGAAGCCAAGTCGGTCAACGCGGGTTAACCCTTTCAAACACACAATCAGCCCTGGTTTAACCCTGGTTGAGCCCTCGTTGTGAAAGGGGTAAAAGAAACTCTTCACTTGATATACTCTGATATTGTAGTGTTAAACTGAACAAAAGAGCTTCTTTTGTTGGCAAAACCAACGTTGACTACAACCTATATAGATTTTCTCTATATAAATATGGGGTCTGTTTTCCCAGTTTGTTAAGAGGATAAACGTTATACTCATTCCTGATTGAGGCAACTTTTGTGGTTTGGAGGGGTATCAATATTGTGTTTGCTGTGGCGTGGGTGATGTGCTGCTGTACTGATTATTAGTGGGTTTTTTTGTTTAGTTGTTTTATTTCTTCATGGTTGCTTTAATTTTTTTTTTTTAAGTTGTTTAAGTTGTTTTGGTGTTTAGCAATGTGTCAATTGCCACTTTTATAATGTCCTTGTACTGTATAAAGGGAATATATGCTTTTTCACTTTATAAATGCTCGGACACAATTGTATGTTCATGCAAAAGCCAAAAAACAAAGTTTTTTTTATTTTTTTATTTTTTTAAATGTGTTGGTTGTGACTTTCAGCTGACAACAATAACCAGACTAAGGAATTCTCTCATGAAAAACAAAACAAATGTACCATGTAAAAGAGGAAACTTTTACAACTTCTTTTACAAAGAAAAAGGCTTAAATACAGATTTACTAATTATTATTATGCCAGTCTAATATAAATACATTAAACATAACACAACACACATTTTGCATGGACGCACACGAAAAAGGAATGTCCAAAAGTCCAACTGTCCTCTCCTTAACTGTGTTTTACTCTGTCCTGCTGTATTGGGGAGCCTGTTCAGTGCAGGCACACTGGTGACACATGCCCAGCGCATGATCGGGCACAGGTGATTGGAGGAGGAGACATTCACACTGGTGTCACATGTACAGCGCATGCTCACGAACAGGAGATAGTAGGGGGAGGCATGCGCAGAGGCATGGCCTTTTTTACAGTTCACCTCCAATGTATCTGAAAACAATCCTGCTGCCACAGCACAGTTTGTTTGTGGTGACAGTTGCGTCACGGACTGTGCGCTCCCATTTGTCCTGCCCTGGTTGTTAGCGACCTTGGTCTGTGCCGTTCACATTGAAATCAACCCTGGTCTGACCCACCTCTCGACCTTGTAAAAGAGGAAACTTTTACATGTCTCTCAGACTGCAGGATGTGGTGGGGCAGCCTGGGTGGATATGATGAGCCTGACTGTGAACTGACTGTTGCACAATCTGGCAGCACATAAGAGATGTAGGTCTTCGACCCTTATTCTGCTCAATGTTATTTACTTACCTGTAACTGGCGATACTCCATATCTCAGTTATGTGAACAGAGCGTTTGTTGTTTTCCCACGGTTGATCAAACAAGTTCCTGAGAAGCATCCATCCATCCATCTTCAACCGCTTATCCGGGATCGGGTCGCGGGGGCAACTTAGGGATACTTAGCACAGAAATGGTAAGGATAATCCACTAATCTGCAGATGTCAACAGCAACAGTTTTGGGCTTGTTGGCTTTTGTCCTTTTGGTGGGCCGGGTCAACGACAACTCACAGAGGTTGAGCCACAGACGACCAGCAGCAGTAACCAGAACTTGGTCCTCTTCCAGTTTCCATGTGCGCTGCCAAATGGGTTCATTAAAAGTCCAGTGTGAAGGATTTAGGGGGATCTGTTAGCAGAAATGGAATATAATATTCACAACTATGTTTTCTTTAGTGTATAATCAATTGAAACTAAGAATCGTTGTGTTTTCGTTAGCTTCGAGTGAGTCCTTCATATCTACAAAGGGAGGGGGTCCTCTTCAGTCTGCCATGTTGCTCTGCCATGTTTCTGCCCAGAACAGACAAACCAAACACTGGCTCTAGAGAGAGCCTTTCACGTTTCTACGTTACCTGAAGGCCACCATAGTTCTCCGGCACGCTTGGAAAAGGGAGGGGTGAGCAGAGGGGTATTCAGTTGGTTGCAATCTGCAACCAAACTTCTGGATGCCACTAAACCCTACGCACTGTATTTTTTAACCCATTACAACATCACAGTTCATTAAACAAAAACAATCTACATGCACCAGTTCAAACATAACATTCTTGATATTAAGAGGGAAGTTGTGTGTACCTGCATATTGATCATGGATGTATAAAGAGAACTGGATACAGCGTTGGAGGTGGGCTCCCGTTCATTCCTATGAGAATGCTTAATGGCGCATGAAGCCAAAATGGCTCAATTGCAGAGTGATAAAGTACCCGGATCATCTGGCGATCTTCCACATCCATTGGGCCCATAGAGCGGGCGCAGTAGCGTTTCCTTTAACCCCGCTTCCCAGCCCTCGGTCTGGGTCTCATTCACATGAGATTCTGGATTCAGCTATTAGTGCATTTTACAACTTTTAGGACCTACTGATTTAAATAAGGGCTATTAGAGTGTTCGTAGTGGGAAGTTGATTTACCCAACAAAAAAAAATTCCGCAGAGTTACAGACGTCTCTTTCCCAATGTAAGTCTATGGGAAAAAGTCTTTTTGGGCCCAATGGCATCATGTGACAGACACGGAAGTTGTAGTACCACCATTTGGCCACTTCGAAAACATTTGCTTCACATCCTCCGATCGAGACTGGCCAATAGGGACGTGTCTTACATCTTTCAGCGTAGGTCCTGTCCACAAGATTCAGCTTTTGGATTTGCAAACAAAGCTTTTGGATTTGCAAACAAAAGTGTTTGATTTACATTAATACATTATTAATCACACACTTATTTTACTTGCTATAAAACATTTTTTGATTGCAATGTGGAAAGTTTTGCTCTCAAACCTATTCTGATTGACTGATCAATGCCACCACCCACTTTTGGAAGATTTATTACTGAAATATGTCATACACTTTAATTATGATTAAGTTTTTATGACTGGAAATAAAACGGGCAGACACAGTAACATGTAATGCAAGCCAGAACTTTACAACACTTTGAAATTAATCCTATCTCTGTGAAGCTTATAATGTTCAGTTCCTGTTGATGTGTCAGAGAGGCATTCATTAAACTCTATGGATATTTCTAAAATGTGTGTAATATTGAGAAATATTTGTAACAACATGTCATATTGTAAGCAAAATTTTATATAATAAACTTCAAAATGCTACAATTTATTGCAGAGATTTTTTATTAGATTGCATCACATACTGTATATTATAGAGGTGTTCATGTGATTGTGTCTTAATTAGTGAAGTTTTAACAGGCCGGTTTTACCATTCACAACAAATCCCATATGCATTATTGGGAATTCTCTATTTGCTCACAGTTTTATGTGTTCATGTTGCGCACAAGTTCTGAAAAATTGGAAGCAGGAAGCATTCCTGTTTATGGACATCCATTCGCTCAATCATCCAGCTTCGGCTGAATGAGAAAGACTACAGCATTCACTTGGGCACACTTCAGATAAGGTCTGACAAGATTGTTTGTGAGCTTTCTGAACACAATGCATTCAGGTGTGAAAGGAAAACAGGGCTGTGCCACAAAACATAAACAAACACAAAAGGTCTTTTTTTCAGCCATAATAAAATACTTTTTTTATGCTGAGATATTTTGAAGTAGGTGACTGTTTGTATATGTAAAGAGAATGTATTACATGCATCAATAAATCAGGAGCAGACTAAACCAGATTATAGTCACCACAAGAACAACCTGCAATATGATTAAAGTCTGCTAACATCACAAGAACAACACACAATTAGACTATTAACCAACAC
The DNA here is from genome assembly GCF_015220745.1 of Sebastes umbrosus. Taxonomy (NCBI): domain Eukaryota; kingdom Metazoa; phylum Chordata; class Actinopteri; order Perciformes; family Sebastidae; genus Sebastes; species Sebastes umbrosus. The sequence continues at coordinate 15,435,336 of NC_051271.1, forward strand.
AGCCGACAGAGCACAGTCAAGCAGAGAATTGCCTATTTGAAAGGTAAACATACTCAGCCTAATTCTAGCCTGGAAGTAAGTTACCCCATGAAAGACATAATGCACTGTTGTGTTTATTGATCCATTGTAACACATTAGTTAGCCATGCTGTGTTAATTTCTAATCTGGTCTATCGAAGACCTTGAGTCTAATTATTGTTTTTATGTTTTGTAGTGATAAATAATCCAGTGTCTCTTAAACTTTCTGTAATGTTGATATTTGGTTTACTCATTGCACGTTAAATGCAAAAACACTTTATAATAACCATCATTAATAAATGGTAAATGGACAGTTAATTAAACTTTAGTTAATAATTATTTTACTGTTATCAAACAATGAAATGATACAGATATTCACTAATTATTAGTAATATTATAATTTGTGTTATTTCAACAGTTTATTGTTTTACACATTATAACATTTTGTATACTCTATTAAGTATTTGTTACAGCTTACCAAATGATTTGTAAACATAAACATTAGATATTTATAACACTTTGATGGTTAATAATTGATTTGTAAAGCGTCTATAAACATTATTTGGATGGCTATTATAAAGTTGCAACTAATGATTACAATACTGGGTAATAAATTCTTTGTAAACGATATAAACATAATTTAGATACATAGTTAATACTTTGTTAATGGTTAATGATTGGTGTCTGGCCCATTTATCAATGTCGGGGAGTGGGCTACTCCGGATGGCTCCCCAGCCTAAGTCGGGCGGTGGGGGTATGTGGAGGGAGGGCATGGTCACTGCTCAGCTGCAAGGGAGAGAGTGGTGGAGTGGATCAGGGAGCAGTGCTCAGGTGAGTTAATTGGGCGCAGCTGGGAGGGCTTGGCTAACGACTCTTCTCTTATTTGCAGTAGTGCGGACTGGGACAGTGTTTAGTTTGTGTGCAGCCAGAGCGCACGGCGCCCGTGTTGAAACTGTGTATTCTGTGTGTGCTTAATAAAGAGCACGAGAGCTGGATACCGCCTCCCATTGACTTTGTGTGCTGAAGTGAACCCCGGTAGCAGCTGACGGCTACACCCTCCAAACCACAAAAGTTGCCTCAATCAGGAATGAGTAGGACGTTTATCCTCTTAACAAACTGGAAAAACAGACCCCATATTTATATAGAGAAAATCTATATAGGTTGTAGTCAACGTTGTTTTTGCCAACAAAAGAAGCTCTTTTGTTCAGTTTAACACTACAATATCAGAGTATATCAAGTGAAGAGTTTCTTTTACCCCTTTCACACCGAGGGCTCAACCAGGGTTGAACCAGGGCTGATTGTGTGTTTAAAAGGGTTAACCCGCGTTGACCGACTCGGCTTCGCGACCCAGGTCGAGAGGTGGGTCAGACCAGGGTTGATTTCAATGTGAACTGCACGGACCAGGGTAACTAACAACCAGGGCAGGACAAATGGAGGCGCACAGTCCATGACGCAACTGTCACAGGTCACCGTAAACAAACGGTGTTATGGCAGCAGGATTGTTTTCAGATACATTGGCAGTGAACGACGGGCAATTTGAACAACATGGATATGTGGCGAGACTACTATGTATCTAAATTATGTTTATATCGTTTACAAAGAATTTATTACCCAGTATTGTAAGCATTAGTTGCAGCTTTATAACAGCCATCCAAATAATGTTTATAGACGCCTTACAAATCAATTATTAACCATTAAAGTGTTATAAATATCTAATGTTTATGTTAACAAATCATTTGGTAAGCTGTAACAAATACTTAATAGAGTATATAAAATGTTATAATGTGTAAAACAATAAACTGTTAAAATAACACAAATTATAATATTACTAATAATTGCCTATAATAATTATGATTAACCTTTTATAACTGGAAAGCCGACAGAGCACAGTCAAGCAGAGAAAATCCTGACTGTGCTCTGTCGGCTTTCCAGTTATAAAAGGTTAATCATAATTAAAGTCTAGGACATATTTCAGTGACATATCTTCCACGAGTGGGTGGAGGCATTGATCCATGGCTACATCTATCTGCACCATCTCTCTTCCTCAGAAAACATTCTGACATTATTGCTCAGTGTTTCTCAGGAACTCTGGAACTTGCTGGAGCTTGATTGTGTCAAACGGCGCTTTTACAAAGCAAAAGTAAGGCATGGCAAAGTGCAAAAGAACATTAAGACATAATTAAAACAGTTATAAAATCATAAAAACGTTGAAGATTAGAAAATAAAAACAAGCTAAAAATAAAAGCTAGGATAGAAGCTAAAATAGAGTATAACACACAAGAGTAAAAGTTCTAGTGCAGTATAACATCATTATCTGGCTTAATAAAAGGCAGCAAATCAGTAACAAATGTACTGATGATATTGTGGTCACATTTCTGAGATGTGCAGTATTACAAGTTACAGATAAGCCAATTGAACCTTTTTTTTTTAAGACTATTTTTTTAAGATCAACCCCTCTCTCCCCCTTTCAAGAGAGACAGTGTCTCTCTTTCACCATCATTAAGATGGTGAAAGAGAGGTGAGAGAGGGGTTGACATGCAGCAAAAGGCCACAGGCTGGGTTTGAACGCTGGGCCGCTGCAGTAGGGACTCAAACTTTGTACAGGGGGCGCCGCTCCATCAGGTGAGCTAAGGCAGGGCCCCATCAAATCTTTGAAATGTTGGTGAATTCTTTTCACACAGCTGATTTTCTCGGTTAAAGCCTGGTAAAGTTTATATAGAGTGTGAAGTGCTACAAGAGTAAAAGTGAAGACTGTGGCCACAGCAAATGAAGGTTTATGGGATGTCACATCTGACAATGTGAGATGTGGATGGACAGTACCAGGGACACAGAATTTTGTACTAAAAAGGCCGCAACTTTGGAAGATGATTTAAAATTTCAAGGAAAAGAGGAGGAAATATTCTTAAGATTGTCTCATTGACTACACAATCACATGTTTTAAGGAGAAATATGCAGATAGAAACATGTGTAGGACACAAAATATATAAAAATAACAACTTCATGAATAGATTTGCAGGTAACACTTTATAATAACCATCATTAATAAATGAAACTTTAGTTAATAAGTATTTTACTGTTAACAAACAACAAAATGATAATTAATAATGTTTACTAATTAATGTTATAATTTATGTTATTTTATCAATAGTTTGTGTAATATGAGATGATTTGTTTACAGCTGATGGGAGACGATAACAATTACATTTTGATTATATTCCTAAACTATTTATTGACAGATTATTGTAGCTAGTTATTTAGTTGAGTTGTGACTGACTTTAGTTCCCTGGTCAGCAGTGATCCAGTGTTTGTGTTCGGGGAGTTTATTGTGAAGGAACGGAAGACGTGAAGCGGTGATGCACTGTGAACCTCTGTGTTATTAATTTATTATCTTCATAAAGTATCAGAGCAACATAACCCTTGGCTATACCAGCTAAAACTAAAGCTGGCAGTAGGCTGTGTAGTCGGACTGTTTAGGTTAGATTGTCACATATCTTACTTGTAAACTCATCAGCTGGATGAAACCAAACAGCTCCTCTTCCCTCTATCAGCCCTAATGTTAGCTGCAGCAGAGGGAGGACAGAGGACAGAGGACAGGAGGAAGGACTGATACTGACTGAAGTCTGTGTTCTTTAGTCTTTATAAACTTCACTTAGTATTTTCATGTCAGGAATATGATTTATTTTATTAACATGTTAGATTTGTTTCCAGTGAGATATTAATGAGTTTATATGGTGGCTTTGCTGTTGTAAACATTACTGTTGCTGCTCTAGAAACAACATTTAGCCTAGTTGATTTTTTAAATACAGTACATGTATATGTATATGTATATGTATATGTATTGCTAATATGCACACTTCAATATTTGTTTATTTATCACAAGTCATATCGTCATCGCAATATTGAACAGTGTTATCGCACATGGCAGATGTTCCTCATATCGTGCAGGCCTAGTGTGAGAGGCTAACCCTTGCGTAGTATGAGAGTTGTGTGAGAGTTTAAGTGCCATATAGGGTAGGCCTCCGCTACTGTATTTTAACATCGGTCATAATGGTGGTACTTGGAGAGCCAAATATTTTCTGAGGTGGTACTTGGTGAAAAAAGTTTGAGAACCACTGCTCTAGATAATTTCAGGGTTGCATGTGTGAAAGGTGCTTTGGAGGAAGAGGGCCAATTCAGGATTGGTTTTGAATCCTTTCAAATCCCGCAATTCTCTTCATCTGTTGAATGACCAAGGTTGACTCATGTTCTTCGGCCTATTCCTTTCTTATTCTCTTTGCTGTTCCTGCCCCGTATCATCCATAACCACAAAAAATAACATCAAAAATAAAGTTCTCTAAAGAAAAGTCCCATCCTGCTTCCTTTTAACTGGCTAATGTACTACTCACTGCGAGCGAAACTGGACCCTGTGCCAGGCATTAAGAATAACTGTATAGAAATAGCCAATCTTCTTTCTGATCTTGTTTAGTTATGTAGGTCATATAGAGACATCTGTTTTAAATTTGGACTGTTTTATAACCAGATAAAAACTCCCTGTACTTGTTTTACCTTAAAAGTCATTAAGGTGAAATGTGAGGGTTAAATCAGTGTTCATGCTATTGAAAATATGTGAATAATAACTACTGGCAACTAGATGGGTGGCAAACACTGAACTTCCAGCAATTATACTGCATGTTTAGTCAACTAATAATACTTGATACTTTACAAACCATGGCCTAAACAAAGAAACATGACTGCAGTATTCTGTGGGCTGTCGCACATTGGTATAATCTTGCCAGTGCAATGTCAGGCAACAGGAGGGGTTATCGCTTTTTTGTTTTGTTTTAGCATTTTATCAGAACTAATATTTTTAGTTGACTGTCTCATGTTTATATTAGACCTGTCCAGGGTGTACCCTGCCTTCGCCCAATGTCAGCTGGGATCGGCTCCAGCCCCCTGCGAGCCTGAATAGGATAAGCGGTTACAGATAATGGATGGATGTCTCACTTTTAACAGTGGAAAAGCTGGTTTGTCTTTATCAAATGATCTAAAGCAGCCTTAAGGCATCACTATTTGCGTCACATTACTATCATTTGGTAAAGGTCCAGCACACCATCACCAGAGCCACCTATTTTTACTGGCTTGACACTCCCACACAATATGTATAAAAAGAGAAATCCGCTGTGATTTATTTTAACAAAAGAGCAGTTCATCAAAGGAACTTCTTGGTCTTATTAACAGGTAAGAGAGATGCTTTATGAAATTTAAATGACAAATGTAATATTAGTTGTTATAATATCTTTTCCAATGCCATTTTCTTTGTGATACCAGTATTTTAAAGTTTTTTTTGCACTCAGGCTCATCTAGTGACACTTATCCTAATAACTGCTGAGAATGGTTATTATTATTCTCTCCCCACCAGGATTCTTCTACCTTCCAGAGTGAAAATGGTGGATTATGCAGTGACCATATCAACTTCCTTTCTCGACGATGCCGGCACTTCAGACAATGTCTTCATCAAGCTGGTGGGCAGAGACGGGGAGAGCGAACACACGAAACTCAAAGGAGGTTCATCCTTCACCAGAGGGGCAGTAAGTCTGAAATATCCATCTCTATGTTTAAATGTATGACACGTTTCCTCAACTTAACCTAAATATATCAAATTAGAGAATCTGATGTAAACCCTCGCCAACTCAGACTCATATAGGCAGCAAAGGGATAAGTGCTGCTCTGCAGATCTTCAACCTATGTTCACAAATGTCACCAAAGCAACAAAAATCCCCATAATGGGCTGTAAAAAATGTATGTAGTGGACATAGTGCACATATTGCACAATTTTTATTTTGTCCACCCTTCCACATTCAGTGTTGTATGCTAATTATTGAGAAGTTACAGCTCTTGGTTATCATATACACTTTATCTCTTGTAAAAATGTTTTAAAAACATTTCTGTCGTTACTCCAGGTGTCTCATTTTACCGTGTCCTGCCCTGCCTCCATTGGAAAGCTGTTCCAGATACAGCTAAACAAACAGCATCTCCCACAGTTCCCAGAAGACTCTAAATGGTTTCCAACCACGGTGGTAGTGAATTCCCCTGAGGGAGACACCTACAAGATTCCCATCTTACAATGGATCAATGACTGTGAGCTGGTCTCCATCACAGAGGAAAGAGGTTTGTGGTAATTAGCTTGTCTGACAGCCTGTTTGTTGTTCACTGACTTCAGAACACATAAAAGAAAGACAAGTTCTGCAAGTTAGACAATAAAGATACTGGAGTAAATTCATGCTAATACACTGTATATATCAACAATTTTAAACCTTGTTTTGTTTTTTTCTTCAAGTAACATGTACAGTTCAACGTAAGATGTTGAATGAGATTGTGGAGTGGATCTTTCCGCCGAAGATCGACTATAGGTGAGAGCTCAGAGCTTATACACACTTAAACTTTATGCACCCCAAAACTAACATGTATCCAAACCTCTTTGGTTGAATATATTCATGATATATAATTTTAAATTAACCACCATATGACATTGTTACACCTGCCAGGGTTTATTAAAATATATTTTAAAACGTATACTATAACATATGTTGTGGGGGCGGCAGTAGCTCAGTCCGTAGAGACTTGGCTTGAGAACCGGAGACGGTTCAAGTCCTGGCATAGGATCAAGTACGGACTGTGGACTGGTGTTTGGAGAGGTGCTAGTTCGCCTCCTGGGCAATGCCGAGGTACCCTTGAGCAAGGCACAGACCCCCCAAGCTAATATACTAGGATGGATTAAATGCAGAGACTACATTTCACGGTGTGCTGTGCTGTGTACAATACAATGTGTGACAATAAAAGCTGATTTACATTTACATTTACAAAATTGCAATATTGCTTATGTATGCTTGAAATTCTCTAAATTAAAACTACAGATACACAGGGATCTAGACTGTCCAAAGTTCCTCACCACTCTAATCTTCTCTATTTTACCAGCTGGCATGTGCCTAAAGAGAAAATACCCCACCACCTGAAGGCTAAAAGCTTTGAGGAGTTGCCTCATGCAGCCAAATTCTCCAACTGGCATAACCTCCAGTTTCACTACACGGCACTCACTGGGTGAGGTCCTCAAATTCTGTCAGATATCTTTCTATGTAACTATGTACCTGCCTATAAAAGCGATTTAAGGCATCATGAAATGTAAAATTACTCTCTGCTTTTACTTTCTAGTCTGCTTGAGCTACGCGTGAAGGGATTCTCTAATTCCAAGGAGACCTGGGCTGATCTTGAAGCTATCGATGGGGTGTTCTGGTACAAACGGACTGAAATATCAGGTACTATGATAATTTAATAGAATACTTTACACTGTATGCATACAAATAATAATAATAATAATAATAATAATACACACTTTTATGTATATAACACATTTTAAAACTAAGTTCAATTTAGTTTTAATAAGTTAGTTTTCAGATAGTTTTAGTTTAGTTTCAGTTTTTCAGAAAAGGTTTAATTTTAGTTTTATTTATTTAGTTTTCATTTTACAGTAGTTTTAGTTTGTTTTTGTTCGGGCCAATAATGTCTCCGAAGTATGTAGCTACATATACATTCATGGTTGGAGAACTGTGAAGGAATGGCCACAATGTTTAAATATTTTCATTTGGGAATCAAATTGAGTACTCTTTCACTACCACACTCAGTAGAAAACTTGTCATCTGCAATTTCATCTTGACCCCAGTTGGTTAAGATTGGACCTGAGCTGAATAGCTTGGTTAAATGGCATCACGTTCCTGTTATTTAATTTTACAAAACTAGACTAGGATTAATTGTGATGTAATTGCGGCATAGCGTCATCTCCTGGAATGTCAAGTCCGTTAATTTCAGTGGTTCAACGTCACGGGAGTTGACGGAAATGAATGCTGTCTCCTTTTTTTGGTGGTGATATATTATAGTTAAAAATCTTACAATCTTAAAATCATATATTTTTATTTTATTTGTATTCATTTTTTAACCAGGCAATATCGTTTAAGTTTAGTCACAGTTTTTCTTAAAGGGACAGTTTGTAAGAATCAGAAATTGGTTGTAACAGCGACACCTGTGGCCATTAAGTCAACGAAAGTCAGCGTCCTGTTGCTCGCGCTCGCTCATGTGCACGCGCTACCTGAATGTGAGCGAGCATCCGTCAAAACAGTGAGGCGACACACTTTAGCTCAAACCACAATATCACTCTATATTTCACCTGCTTGGCAGTAATGTTAGCTGACCAGACGAAGGTCTCTCCATGAATCACTGCTGATCCTAGTGTTGACTTTTCCTGCTTCAGCCTCCCGACCACGGCCGGAGGAAACAGGGGAGACACCGGCACATGGTCGGAGACAATAACGTAACTCGTTGCGGAGCCCCGTCCCTTCACAAGACACGGGAAACCTCTGTTGGTCTCCACTGTACATTCACTAGATATTCTCACAGCGAAACAAACTCTTCTGCAGTGTGTAGTGTGCGCGCATGCACGTGAGGGGGAGCGAGCTGAGTGAAGGCAAGCAGGCAGAGGAGCAGAGTACAGCAGAGACTCCGGCCCTGGAGACCAAAGCTACGGTCTCCCCCGCGTCCTCCGACAGCGGCCAAAACTGTTATGCAAGACGGGCTTCACTAGATATAACTTTGCGGTTTTGGTGCTTCCGTGTAGTTTGTGTTGGAGTCTGAGTCTGAACAGCGTAGCCACACGCGAGCGAGCGCTCATGGGACACCAACCCGGATTGATTTATACGTGTAAGAAGTTACAAACAGTCCCTTTAAAGGATTACATTTATTTTCAGTTTACTACAAAATTTTCCAGTGCTTATTTTTGTTTAAGTTTCAGTTTTAGTTTACGATAATAACCCTGACCAGAATAAAGTGTGTTGCAATAGTCAAATCTAGGGGAGATAAAAGCATGGATGATCTGTTGATGAAAGGAATGACATGATGGTCACCGATGTAGAGTGAGGAACCCACAGTTTGCTGTTTGAGCAACTGTTTAGGTCACTTGATGTAGATGGAGGAACCCACAGTTTGCTGCTTAGCGAATTGTTTAGGTCACTAATCTTATCTTTTATAATGAGTTTTCTCGATGCTTTTAATGTTTTATGTAATTATGCGCTTTGAATTGCCTTGTTGCTAAAATGTGCTATATAAATAAACTTGCCTTGCCTCACTGCATTACTCAACACAACATACACAACACAACACTCATCTATACCCCTGATATGTCCCTTAATAATCCTGTTCTTGTTTCTCATTTTCCAGAGTAGCACAAAGTTTGAAACTCAATGAAGTTCAACTCTGTTCTTTCTCCAGCGTACATCCAGAAACATTGGAAGGAGGACGCTTTTTTTGGCTACCAGTATCTAAATGGTGTCAATCCCATGTTGATCCGACGTTGTTCAGCTCTGCCCAAGAACTTTCCTGTCAATGACACGAAGGTCTCCCTCAGTGGTCGGTGTAGCTTGACAGATGAAATGAAGGTGATTGCCTTGACCTTGATTGATTTTAGAGTCATGTTTTGCCCCATGACATGTTAATTTACAATTGCATGTTGCACTTACATGTTCACTTAGTATACATTATGTAATATGCAAACTTAATGCATGTGCGTCAAATCATTTCTCATCCTCACAGAAAGGCAACATATTCCTGTGTGACTACAAGAGTTTGGATGGACTGACACCAAACACCATCCATGGGAAGAAGCAGTACTTGATGGCTCCCCTGGTCCTGCTCCACAAAACACCTGACGATAAGCTGATGCCGATTGCTATTCAGGTGAGATTAGCACTCAAATATAGCTAATAGTGACGTTTTAAGTTTGAGTATTGATTTAGACAACTATCATTCAAATCGTAAGATGTAGGTTCCCCTGCGACAGGAAGCAACCAACTTACTGAAAGTGTATTTGCAAGCAGCAGCTACCATGAATAGTATCTATGGCAGCTATGAATCCTCTCTGCTAGGTAAGCAGTTCATTTCTTGCTGCCCGAGTCATGTAAAAAGGTTCCTCCCATAGCCATATCCAAGTTTAACGGTTTAAGTTTATAGGTCAAGTCAACTTAATTTACATGACACACAACTATTGATGTTTGTAAGACTGAGGGAAGTAAAGCTTCTGTTCTGAAGGTGACCCTGTGTTCTCACCTGGGATTCAATGAAAATATGAATTTCCACTTCAGAGTATCAAACTAAAAAGCAGATGAAAGCTATAGTAAATAGTCAAACATAAAACAACATAATTTACCAGTACTGGTAATGAATTGAATGGATTGAATGAACCACATCCTCCTTCCTTCTCCTGCAGCTGAAACAGACTCCAGCAGATGACAACCCCATCTTCTATCCTACCGATTCTGAGTACGACTGGTTGATGGCCAAGATTTTTGTGAGAGGAGCAGATTTCCACGAGCATGAACTCAATGTTCACCTGCTGCGCACTCATCTGCTGGCTGAAGTCTTTACAGTGTCACTGCTGCGCAACGTGCCGGAGGGGCATCCACTTTACAATGTAACTGAAAGGGAGAATACTGAACTAACTGTAGTTGTAGTGTTTTCAACTTGCTGATTTTTGTATCTTCCAAAGTTGATGAATCATAATGTTTTAATGTGTATATATTTTCAAGTATATCACACTGCTGAATGGTATAGAAGCATCAAGCTTTCTGACTTTGTTAACATGTAATAGTGTCACTAACAGAGTTCCCTCTTTCCCTCAGCTCCTCGTACATCACACTCGCTACACGCTGCATATCAACTACAAAGCTCGAGAGCTTCTAATATCGGGGACTGGATTTTTCAAAGATGTACAAAAACACCAACACACAGTTTTTCAATATCATGTACAGTATCTGTCTCTAACTATATTCCTTACATATTTGACTGTTCCTTAGCATGCAGCTTCTGGTGGAGATGCTATGAAGAGACACCTGGAAGGATCACTGGCGTCACTGACCTACAGCTCCCTCTGCATACCAGAGGACATTGCTGAGCGAGGGCTGAAGGATGTGCCAAACTTCTACTACAGGGATGATGGACTCAAGCTCTGGGATATCATCCACAGGTAGTACAGGTGTCCTGATATTTGAACACAGTTGGTTTTCTCATAAAGGATTTATTTCATCACGGTCACTGTTTACCAAGAAATAGTTGCAGCATGTAACCCCCCTCGTAAAACTACAAATTGTCATTTTTACATTTCTTTTTGTGTATTGCTTAAACAAAGAGATAAAATGTGTTCATTTGTGAAATTTAGAGATGCTGGTATATTCATATATTTTAACTTTGAAGCAAGCCAAACTTTGGGATATCATCTACAGGTAGTATAGGTAGTTTGCTGTGCTTTACACAGTGTGTCTCAGATTTCAGTACAGGATTTGCTTTCCTTTTCCATTTGCAGTTGAAAAAGTTGTTAAACACAACTAGTGCTAGAAACCAAGCAAACAACTGAATCACATAAAACTAATGATGGTAATGAGGACAGGACAGATCAGCTGGCCACCACAAAAGGCTGCACATCTGTGTTAATGAGGTGCTCCAGCAGGGAGCAGCAGTCCTCACAGGAAAGCAACCCAAGAATACAAATAATTAGAGAGGCAATTTTATTCTAGTTAATTCTTCCCCATTTACCTGCCTGGCTATCCTACTCTGCACGAGAGCCTAGTCTGATTTTGCCACTACTGATCAGAAGTGAATTGTATTGTATTGTATCTGACTGCTTTTACATGACTTAGTTGACTGAGGCTGTATTAACCAGTATACTGTAAACAAAATATTGGGGATACAATACATGTTGTTTAAGACAATTTACTGTTTAAATAAGAGACCATTCACAACACAGCGTCCTGAAATAGGAAAATAAGAGAGCCCCAATCCTGCCCTCTCTATTAGCAAGCTTTTGTTCTCTTATCTAACTCATTTGTTTTTCTCATAAATTATTTCTTTAATCAGTCTTTCTGAAAAACTGCAAGAAATGTGTAGGGTTTTCTGTCCATCTAAAGGTATCGACTGTAATATTAAAGTTGTATGATCCACTGTGCCGAATATTGCCCCAAATTCCTCAAAAGAACAGAACTGATCATTCTAAAGAGATGGCCATTCAATTGTCTAACAAAACAGTGTCTCACTACTACAGTGTGAAGAAAACAATTGTATAATTCAACTAGGAATGTGTTTTACAGAACTGGTTCTCATTTCTCAAAGGTTTGTGCAGGGAATGCTCAGCTTCCACTACAGGACTGACACTATGGTCCAGAACGACACATTAGTGCAGAACTGGATTTCGGACATTTTTGAACATGGATTCCTTTCCCAAGCAGAAACAGGTGAGTTTTAAAGAAAAGCTCAATCTTAATGATGATACATGTGGACTTTTATGTACCATTATAAATGTCATCATAATGCAAACCTAAGTCAAGCTTTAATTTCTAGATGTCTTTAAGTAATGCAGTTTATTCCCTCTGATTCTCAGGAATTCCTCAGAGCTTTACCACCGTGAAAGACTTGGTCAAGTTTGTCACCATGGTGATCTTCACTTGCTCAGCACAGCACTCGGCTGTGAACTCTGGACAGGTGATGCCTTTTAATTTAATTATAATGTTAATATTTTTGTGGAATGGATTCATGACGTTTTGCATTTTTTTCTGGACTGGAGAGAGATGGATGAATTCTGGCCAAAAAAGTGACCTTTGACTTTGAAGATTGTTATCGTTAACATAAACAAGTCTCTACAGCCATGCTCGCAGGTCTGTGAGGCTGCTAAATGCAACAAATGCTAACATACTCACAATGACAATGCTAACATACTGACTTTTAGCAAGTATAATATTTACTAAGATCACAGTCTTAGTATTCCCTGTTAACATGCACGCATGTGCAAGCATTTCGTAATTAGTACAAAACACAAAGTACAGCGGAGGCTGATGGGAATGTCATTAGTTTTTAAGATATTTGGTCATAAACCAAAGTATTGAACAAATAAGAATTTGATCCAATGATGGTGCTGGATGAAAAGTCAGAGGATCACCAACGTTATCACCCTGAGGTCAACATGAATGTCTGAACCAAATTTAATGGCAATCCAGCTGAAAGTTGACGAGACATTTTTCTGAAACCAAGAATGTTAACCTCATGGTGTCGCTAGAGGAAAAGTCAGGGGATCACTAAATTCATCCTCTGGGGACCATGAATACCTACAATTTTGTTCCATTTGTTCCAATCCAAATTTCAATCAATCAATCAATAGCAGACCGACTGAACAACAGTACAACATGGCGTGGCTTCAAAGAGTATTAATCAGTCATCTGTCAATCATTCATTCGTTGCAGTATGACTATGGTGGCTGGATGCCCAACGCTCCCACCACCCTGCGACTTCCTCCACCAACCAAAAAGGGGACAATAAGCGAGGCCAGCATGCTGCAGACATTGCCTGACCAGGGCACGACAGCTAACGGAATGGCTGTCATTTGGCTACTTAGCCAGCCATCCTGTGACTCGGTAAGTGCCCATAACTTCATGACTTAAATTAAATAAATCACATTTATGTTCAGGTTGTGTAAAGTAGGTAAATATGTCATAGGAACACAAATACCCTCTTTGACCCACTGAAGAAGTCCACTTCCTACAACTAGGGATATCACAAGAACCAATACTTTGGTACCAAACCGATGCCAATAATCTGAAAACTTGACAGTACTCATTTTTCTACAGTACCACAGGTACTGTCAGGGCAATGAAAATGTGTTTGAGACGCAGTAAACTCACTATCAACACGTCCATGGGACGCACTCTATTTTATCCCTGATAATGCTACATTGCGAGCAACAAATCTGTGTTGAAATCGTCAGAACGAGAGCTAGGTAACGTTAGCTGTTAGCTCCATGCAGGACTGTGCTGCTTACCCGACCGGTTCTCACTCCCAACTTGTCAAATACCTCCGTTTGGTAAGTGCCCTTCAGCATCGGAAATCAACGCACAGAGGCATCCTTTAGCAACAGCAGGTCAACAGTAGTCGAGAACAGCCCTACTTTTCAGTAAAAATGAGTATGGAGTGCTGCAGGAATGAGTCCTAGGACGCAGCATTTTAGCGGTTCCCTCGTCTCAAAGTCAATGGGTCTTTTGAATGCGTTTTTGTTTAGGTGACAGAAATAAGGTCTGTGATTAACACAAGCTTAAGAGATTTTCACGTTTTGTTCTACGATATAAAATACGTCAGTAAATATCCCACTCATGAATTTTGAAACTTTTACATGTCTTTAAAAAGGCGGTTGCTAACAAGTGGCTAAATGAGACTGCAAAACGTCATCATGCCGACTCGTCCACCTTTACAGCGTCGTTGTTCATACGCACGCTCATGCCACCGTGGTGTAGTTTGTTTGTAGCCTAACATTAGCTTTTTACTACTGGTGATTGTATTCACAATTCACAAATCACAAAAAGCGGTGTTCATTTGTGAGGATTCTCTTGCTGAACAAAACGTATAAGTATCATAAACTTGTTTGCTACAGAGCTTATTTTCTGCAATAATCCAAAATCCCATTGGCATTTTGTCGAGGGAACCAGTGCGACGCTAACTTCCATGTTGGCCTACAAAAATATGTCATACCTGCACCACTCTATTGGGCGAAGGTAAATCATAACTTTATCATGATGTGTTCAAATGTAGTTTTTAGTGAGAAATTTGAATTAATCCAGTTGTTTGAGGGAGATGTTTTCACAGCAATATAAAATAGATAGTAGAGAGGGAATTATGACCCGTTTAACTCCCTAACCAAAACCTGAATGCAAGCGGTAATAAAGGAGTGTATGTTAAAGTACATGGGATTTATTGTTTTATTTTAGTTTTTTTACTGTGGTATCGAATTGGTATCGAGAATCATAGAATTTCACTGGTATTGGTATCAACTACTACATTTCTGATATCGTGACATCCCTACCTACAACTGTACATTACATTGCCATTAGTTTATGTCTGATAAACATTTAAAATGTAACTGGAAAACATCTATGTTTAATGTATCTTTGATGTCATCAGGTCTTTCTTGGTCAGTACGACGACGACCATTTCAAAGGGGAGATTCGCTGCCATCTGTTGAAGGCTTTTCAAGGAGAGCTTCAAGTGTTAAGTGCACAGATCAAAATCAGAAACAAGAATCTGGAGGTCCCATACACATACCTGGATCCAGATGTGGTAGAAAATAGTGTGTCCCTTTGAATGTCAGAAGGTGTGACCTCCTCAGCTGTTGGCCAAATCCAGCTACATATTAACAAAAGTGGGAAAGGGAAGAACTCCAAGTTCTGTTCTGTCTGTAATTTCTTTACAGCTTAATTGATTTAACCGTGGTGGAAATGTTCTGTTTTAAATCATAATCCACATCTTAAGTCTTCTTCTTTGCTTGTCAATGAATATACGGGGCATCTTATCAAAATAAATCACTGTGGGAAAAATATGATTTTGCATTATGATTGTAACACTTTAGAAGTAAACTGTGCCTTATGACTTATTGTCATAATGAAGTATAAACACTTGTAGAGACCTATGTTTTGCTAAATTTACTATATGCTGTGTAATGTATCTGTATGAACTGTGTGTCTCTGTTGTTGTTGTTGTGTTGCTGTTTCATCTCATGTGAAATACAATTACTTTTAAAAAACAGAACATAGTATGCTTAGTTTATTAGAAGTAGTCCTAAGGCCATCACCATTTGAATGTCAGAAGGTGTGACCTCCTCAGCTGTTGGTCAAATTAAGCTTAACATTTACAAAAGTGGGAAAGGGAAGAACTCCAAGTTCTGTTCTGTCTGTAATTTCTTTACAGCTTAATTGATTTAACCGTGGGGAAAATGTTCTGTTTTGAATCATAATTCACATCTTTAATCTTCTTCTTTATTTGTCAATGAATATACGGGGCATCTTATCAAAATAAATTACTGTGGGAAAAATATGATTTTGCATTATGATTGTAACACTTTAGAAGTAAACTGTGCCTTATGAATTACTGTCATAATGAAGTATAAACAATTGTAGGGACCTATGTTTTGCTAAATTTACCATATGCTGTGTAATGTATCTGTAAGAACTGTGTGTCTCTGCTGTTGTTGTGTTGCTGTTTCATCTCATGTGAAAAACAATTACTTTTAAATAAATTACTTTTATAACACAGAACATAGTATGTTTAGTTTATTAGAAGTAGACCTAACGCCAGCAATAACCAAGAACTAAATGAATAAGGCCAGCATTGAACAGGAACTAAATAATGTCAGCAATGACCAGGAACTAAATCAGCAGGCTACAGCCAGCAATAACCAGGAACTAAATGAATAAGGCCAGCAATGGCCAGGAACTAAATGAGTAAGATCAGCAATAATCAGGATGCAATTAATGTAGCATTTCCTGTTGAATGATGGTCTAACTCGTTTTAACTGATGGTTCACAAAAGCTTTATTGATGACACTGCAGCTCCAAAAACATGCCGGGAACGCACAGTGCTCTTACAGTGAAAGGGCTAATAAAAAAATCTAAAACAAAATATTACCTTTTTTTTAACTCAACAAAATGACAGCTCTGATAGAGTGCTACATGTAAGGATATTTAACTTAAAATTAAATGATTAGTTATTATTTAACCACAATCAAAACATAACTAAAACAGTTAGTGAAAATCACACATAAAATGCTGCTTCAACCATCCCAATTCAAGCTTGCTTCATCACATATACTGTAGCTACTACAATACTCACTTCCATAGTACAGCATTTCTTCAGACTACATGTGGTAAAGACAATGAATCCTAATTGCTTGTTAACATGACTGAAATTACAGTACATTGAGCCAACATAGCATCACCCTCCAACTAAGAAAAACAAAAACAAAAAGTCATAATGTCACTCAATATCAGTCACAATAGGAAATATTATTATTATTATTATAGTATGGAAATATTGACCAACCTTGTGTCCTTATCAGCCAGGTGCTGAATAGGCTTGCCACGATTTTGTTGGACAATATATTGTCCCAGAAATAATTGCAATAAACGATATTAGCATAATTTTAAGACCATTCAATGCCACTGATATGATGATAATATAATAGCATAAAAGACGTTTTTCACCAGAGTGATGCAAAAATGTGGTGCGGGAATACAGAAAAATCCACATGCAAATTTTCTGCATGACAACTATGAACACTGATTCCACTGTGAATTATCCACGTTGCCGGGTTTCATTTTCGTGAGGCCCATGAGGCCAAATGAGTTTCCTCCTAAATAGTGCCCATGTCCACTCCACACAACAAAGACCTATCCAGACAGAGATTGTCTAAAGGGTCAACGTTAACTACACATAAACTAGTCGGGCCCCAAATTTGACGCTAATGCTAATATTAGTTGTTGTGGATAGCCCCGTTCCGTTCCTCTTTAGCAAGTGCATATCAGCTACCATCTTCATCCTATCTCAGCTGCTGGGCGATCTCCAGCCATATATCGTCCTTTATTTGGTTGTTGAGGTAGTAGTGTTTGTCGTACATTATTGATTATTGTTGAGGAGAGGACAGTCCATTGTTATTTTGAAATTCCATTGCTCCGAAAATACACACTCTATGTGCAACAACCAGAAGCACATGGCTACTTATTATGCAGAATGACATCAATCAGTTGGAACAAAGGATTTCATTGGTCAAACATATATATATATTTCCACAGGCGGAAATCTGTTGAAATCGAGTTCCATTCGAATATTTTTTTCCTCACACCAATGTTTTGTAGGGGTGTGCAAGCATTCATAAGAACCCACAAAATCAGTTTTTATAAATTTACATGCACATTTTTTTGGATGAAAATCCGTGTCTGTTGTGAAACGGCTTTAATAATTAAACCAGAACTACTGCCTTGCGTTTGTTTGAGTCAGCCAACCAGTCAAGTTGCAGTTTACATCCATGTCTGTCCAAAATGTCATCACTTCATCATTTCTTCCTAATTGTCAGAATTAGCATATGAATTCTTGAGTTATGGCCAACTGTTTTATGATCATTTTATCTGTGTAAAGTGTCTTTGAGTTCCCAGAAAAGCGCTATTTAAATAAAATGTATTATTATTATTATTATTATTATTATTAATAACAAAAATTTCATCATTTTATCCTATTAGACATTTTAGTACAAATCTTCATAATTATCATATGAATTTTTGAGTTATGGCCCAAAACATGTTTTTGAGGTCACAGTGACGTTGACCTTTAACCATCCAAATCTAATCAGTTCATCCTTGAGTCCAAGTGGACATTTGTGCTAAATGTGAAGAAATACCCTCAAAGCGTTCCTGAGATATCGTCGTCACGAGAATGGACCGGACGGACAACCCAAAAACATAATGCCTCCAGCCATGGTTGTCACCGATGCAGAGGCATAAAAAGTACATCCTTTAGAAGAGCAATGAACTTTTAATTCTTAAGAATAATCAGACATTGGAATTGGAGTTTCACATTAACAAAATTGAGAAACTGCAGAAGAACTACATGTTTTAACTGATACTTTAGTGGAATTAACCTACTGCATGGGATCGTTGAATGCTTGTCTGTGATTTTTATACGGTCTGACTGATTTAACTGTGTTGAAAATGTACTGTTTTAAATCATAATTCACATCTTAAGTCTTGTTCTTAGTTTGTCAATGAATATACGGGGCATCTTATCAAAATAAATTACTGTGGGAAAATTACTATTTTGCATTATGGTTGTAACACTTTAGAAGTAAACTGTGCCTTGTGACGTCATTATGAAGTATAAATCATTTTGGGGACCTATGTTTTGCTAAATTTACTATATGCTGTGTAATGTATCTATACTGTATGTTAAAAAAATAGGCAACAACTGAAAGTAAGATGAAACCTCTGAGTGAACTGTGTGTCTGTGAGAAAGTACTTATCACAATATGCTTAATTTTGTAGAAGAAAGGAGGTTCCGATAATATAGATTTAACAAGATATTGCTTCAATGGTCCTGTGTTTCATGAGGGAGTTGTTTCTGTCTGTCCTTAGACTTGTTTTTCTCTCTATAGAAAAACTCTTAGCCTCAGAGAGAAACTGCACTTTCATCTCTGAGGTGTGATCCTCAAATGCCGCATGTAATAAAGACTTGATTCATAGCATCAAAACTGCTGATCGTTTCTGATTGTTTGACGGCGGTTACGTTCTAAAGCTCAAATAAATAACCATCAAACACTTAACAGGTGATTTACTGTGGACACAGAAATTCTTAGTTTCTCTTTCTTGGTCCTGACCAAAAAAAAAGAGGTCAACTCTGTATTTATTAATGAACTTTACCCTAAGTAGAAACAAGTGTCTGTGCGTGTCCATCATACTGTCAACTGCTGTTCAGGATCAGCTGGTTTGTAATTGGTCAGGTTCTTTTTCATGGGAGTTTTAAGCATATTTAGTTTTAATAAACTGGCTTCTGACATCAGAAATAGCTTGAAGTGATTCTGCAGCGTCAGTATCAACTTGTGAAACTCTTTCACTTTCTTTTATTAGGAATGACTGAATCGTCTTTGCTCGAAAGCTGCACTTGATTCTGTATTTAATGTGCATCGGAAGACATACGATTTAGTGCACAATGTTTCTGCGTGCAAGGGGTTTTTGGTTTAGGTGCAGGATTTAAAACATTTTAAGAATTAAAATTAAAAAGAAATTAGGACTTATGTCTTTCCATAGCACATAGACAATTAAGTTTAGTTTTCTGCAGTGATCAGTCTGCTGGTCACAGAGAGGAAGAAAACCACGTGAAAACCTGATAGATAAACACAACAAATGTACTTGTATTATCCAGATCATATAAATATTTAAATTCCTAAAACTTAAATAGAAAAATAAAGTTTCAAATCTGTGCTTAGATGATTTCCCATTGAACTGAAGTATTGGCAGATCACCAAGAATAGATGTGGAAGATGAAAAAAACTTTGAAAGTGCCATAAAATATTTTGTAGGAAGTAGGAAACCTCTGAAATGTTACATTTGATGTAGTGATGACAAGCAGAGATGAGGAGATAACAGACTTCATGGACAAAGACCAGTTAGGCGTTATAAACCTTGTCATGGTTGTTTGGCTCTGGAATAATATAAAAATATGTCTTCCGCATGTCAGAGACCATGGGGCCTCCCCACATGGACATAAACAATACTAAAGGAAAATGCAGTACATCCTTGAGTCTGTGTTAAGATGTTCATTTTCCCATTCTTCTTTGTGTGTGGGAGTTTAGTAACTGGCGTAATGAAATTTAATCAGATCAAAAAACAGATTTCTGTGGGGAGTGGTTGTGTTTCTCAACAGGACAGAGGACAGAGGACAGGAGGAAGGACTGATACTGACTGAAGTCTGTGTTCTTTAGTCTTTATAAACTTCACTTAGTATTTTCATGTCAGGAATATGATTTATTTTATTAACATGTTAGATTTGTTTCCAGTGAGATATTAAGGAGTTTATATGGTGACTTTAATGTTGTAAACATTACTGTTGCTGCTCTAGAAACAACATTTAGCCTAGTTATATTTTAAATACAGTATATGTATATGTATAGCTAACATGCACACTTCAATATTTGTTTATTTATCACAAGTCATATCGTCATCGCAATATTGAACAGTGTTATCGCACATGGCAGATGTTCCTCATATCGTGCAGGCCTAGTGTGAGAGGCTAACCCTTGCGTAGTATGAGAGTTGTGTGAGAGTTTAAGTGCCATATAGGGTAGGCCTCCGCTACTGTATTTTAACATCGGTCATAATGGTGGTACTTGGAGAGCCAAATATTTTCTGAGGTGGTACTTGGTAAAAAAAGTTTGAGAACCACTGCTCTAGATAATTTCAGGGTTGCATGTGTGAAAGGTGCTTTGGAGGAAGAGGGCCAATTCAGGATTGGTTTTGAATCCTTTCAAATCCCGCAATTCTCTTCATCTGTTGAATGACCAAGGTTGACTCATGTTCTTCGGCCTATTCCTTTCTTATTCTCTTTGCTGATCCTGCCCCGTATCAGCCATAACCACAAAAAATAACATCAAAAATAAAGTTCTCTAAAGAAAAATCCCATCCTGCTTCCTTTTAACTGGCTAATGTACTACTCACTGCGAGCGAAACTGGACCCTGTGCCAGGCATTAAGAATAACTATATAGAAATAGCCAATCTTCTTTCTGATCTTGTTTAGTTATGTAGGTCATATAGAGACATCTGTTTTAAATTTGGACTGTTTTATAACCAGTTAAAAACTCCTTGTACTTGTTTTACCTTAAAAGTCATTAAGGTGAAATGTGAGGGTAAAATCAGTGTTCATGCTATTGAAAATATGTGAATAATAACTATTGGCAACTAGATGGGTGGCAAACACTGAACTTCCAGCAATTACACTGCATGTTTAGTCAACTAATAATACTTGATACTTTACAAACCATGGCCTAAACAAAGAAACATGACTGCAGTAGTCTGTGGGCTGTCACACATTGGTATAATCTTGCCAGTGCAATGTCAGGCAACAGGAGGGGTTAACGCTTTTTTGTTTTGTTTTAGCATTTTATCAGAACTAATGCAGGTAACACTTTATAATAACCATCATTAATAAATTAAACTTTAGTTAATAGTTATTTTACTGTTAACAAACAACGAAATGATAATTAATTATGTTTACTAATTAATGTTATAATTTATCTTATTTTATCGTTAGTTTGTGTAATATGAGATAATTTGTATATAGCTGACAGGAGAGGATAACAATTACATTCTGATTATATTCCTAAACTATCACAGGCCACAGGCACACACATACAATAACACACAACACTAATTGTATGACTGGAGAGAAGAAATCCAGAAAATATGAATTTTAATTTGGATCTAGTTTGCTTTGCCCATTACTCATTATTAGGACTGTGGATTATGTCCCCCATCCCTTACATTAGAATATTTCTCCCACTCTCTGAGGGCGCCGGCGCTCTTGGCCGTCTTTGCTGTCTTTCAGAGACGTTAGCAGGCTTAGTAAGTGAGCTAGAGTATATGGAGTGACTCTTGTTTCTTTACTATGCAATCAATCAGAATAGGTTTGAGAGCAAAACTTTCCACACTGCAATCAAAAAATGTTTTATAGCTAGTAAAATAAATGTGTGATTAATAATGTATTAATGTGAATCAAACACTTTTGTTTGCAAACGCAAAGGCTGAATCTCGTGGACGGGACCTATGCTGAAAGATGTAAGACACGTCCTTATTGGCCAGTCTCGATCGGAAGATGTGAAGCAAATTTTCGTAGTGGCCAAACGGTGGTACTACAACTTCTGTGTCCGTCACTTGATGCCATTGGGCCCAAAAATACTTTTTCCCATAGACTTACATGGGGAAAGAGACGTCTGTAACTCGGCGGATAATTTTTTTTTAGGTAAATCAACTTCCAAGTACGAACACTCTAATAGCCCTTATTTAAATCAGTAAATCCTAAAAGTTGTAAAATGCACTAATAGCTGAATCCAAATCTCATGTGAATGAGACCCAGACCGAGGGCTGGGAGGCGGAGTTAAAGGAAATGCTACTGCGCCTGCTCTATGGGCCCAATGGATGTGGAAGATCGCCGGATGGTCTATGAAGGACTCACTCTAAGCTAACAAAAACACAATTCTTAGTTTCAGGTGATTATACACTAAAGAAAACATAGTTATGAATATTATATTCCATTTCTGCTAATAGATCCCCCTAAATCTTAAAAACTGGACCTTTCATGAACCCATTTGGCAGCGCACATGGAAACTGGAAAAGGACCAAGTTCTGGTCACTACTGCTGGTTGTTTGTGACTCAACCTCTGTGAGTTGTCGTTGACCCGGCCCACCAAAAGGACCAAAGCCGGCAAGCCCAAAACTGTTGCTGTTGACATCTGCAGCTTAGTGGATTATCCTTACCATTTCTGTGCCAAGTAGTCAACAATTATCCCTATTCAATTATTCTCAGGAACTTGTTTGAACAACCGTTGGAAAACAACAAACGTTCTGTTCACATAACTGAGATATGCAGTATCGCCAGTTACAGGTAAGTATATTTTTACCATTTCTGTGCCAAGTATCCCTATCATTGTTCAATGTTTCTCAGGAACTTGTTTGATCAACTGTGGGAAAACAACAAACATTCTGTTCACATAACTGAGATATGGAGTATCGACAGTTACAGGTAATTAAATAACATTGAGCAGAAGTATCTCCGAGGATCTCGGACGAGGACTTAATCGACCTCTGTGAGCCGTCGTTGACCCGGCCCACCAAAAGGACCAAAGCCGGCAAGCCCAAAACCGTTGCTGTTGACATCTGCAGCGTAGAGGAGTATCCTTACCATTTCTGTGCTAAGTAGTCAACAATTATCCCAATTATTGTTAAATGTTTCTCAGGAACTTGTTTGATCAACTGTGGGAAAACAACAAATGTTCTGTTCACATAACTGAGATATTCAGTATCACCGGTTACAGGTAAGTTAATTACATTGAACAGATTCAGGTAGGATGATCAATTATGTGCTGCCAGATTGTGCAACAGTCAGTTCGGCTAATCATATCCACCCAGGCTGCCCCACCACATCCTGCAGTCTGAGAGACATGTAAAAGTTTCCTCTTTTACATGGTATATTTGTTTCGTTTTTCATGAGAGAATTCCTTAGTCTGGTTATTGTTGTCAGCTGAAAATCACAACCAACACATTTAAAAAAAAAAAAAAAGTTTTATTGGCTTTTGCAGGGGCTGATTGTGTGTTTTAAAGGGTTAACCCGCGTTGACCGACTCGGCTTCGCGACCCAGGTCGAGAGGTGGGTCAGACCAGGGTTGATTTCAATGTGAACGGCACGGACCAGGGTAGCTAACCACCGGGGCAGGATAAATGGGGGCACACAGTCCGTGACGCAACTGTCACAGGTCACCGTAAACAAACGGTGCCATGGCAGCAGGATTGTTTTCAGATACATTGGAGGTGAACGACGGGCAATTTCAACAACATGGATATGTGGCGAGACTTTGAGGTGCGGGGCTCCTGGTCGTCAGCGGTGAGGAATAAATTAATTTAGCGACCGGGACGATGAGGGACAACTAGTGTATACGAACATAACAAGGCTACTGAATGAGAGAGGCATCTGCCGGCAGTACAACGAAACAGAAACACACCGTCGACCACCTCACGGTACCGCCAGCTGTGAGCGCATCTGTCTTTAAAGCATGTTTGCACATTTTCTATCGTAACATTACCTTTTTAAACTTTTTCCAAATAAACCTGCAAAAAGATCCATCTGTCGCCTGTTCTATCTGTTATAAAGTAACAAACCCAGTCCTAGACCCGAGCAATTAGCAAACTTCATGAAAAAGGTATAAACTCATTTTATTACATTTGGACAAGCTCTTACATTATCCAACAGCTGCCACAGGCCCAGCTGAAAAACTTTAGTAGGTATACTATATGAAGCAAATCTCTGCTGGGATGGTGGAGTGAGGGAAATATACATTTCAGTCTTCAGAAGATTCTGTAATCCTTTTGTAAGTAGGTTTTGTATATTATCCTATTAGATAGCACAATGTAGTCTGATATATAAATAAATAAATAAATAAATGGGTACTGTAGAAAGACAGGAAAAAGGTTTCATTAAATCTTTTCAAAAAAGGTTGAATGCGTTTTGAGTGATAGATACTGTTAATTTGTATGATGTCTGTATGATTTTGCATAAATTACAGCTCCATGTAACATATAACTAAAATATATTTTACAAAGTAAAAATGCTGTATGTACTATATTTACACCATACACCATGCATCTTTCTGTGACATTTTATGTTTTTGCACACATTGATGATGCCACTTTCATCTCCTCTCTCTGTAGTCCTCCAGACCTGGTAAAGCCTGGTAAAGTTTATATAGAGTGTGAAGTGCTACAAGAGTAAAAGTGAAGACTGTGGCCACAGCAAATTTTATGGGATGTCACATCTGACAATGTGAGATGTGGATGGACAGTACCAGGGACACAGGATTTTGTACTAAAAAGGCTGCGACTTTGGAAGATGGTTTAAAATTTCAAGGAAAAGAGGAGGACATTTTCTGGTAAGATTGTCTAATGGCTACACAATCACATGTTTTAAGGGGAAATATGCAGATGGAAACATGTGTAGGACACAAAATATATAAAAATTACAACTTCATGAATAGATTTGCAGGTAACACTTTATAATAACCATCATTCATAAATTAAACTTTAGTTAATAGTTATTTTACTTTTAACAAACAACAAAATGATAATTAACTAGAATGGCACTCGGAGAGCGCAGACCTCCGCCAAGGTGCGTGACTTCAAAAACAGGTCACAGCTCACAGCTGGCGGTACCGTGAGGTGGTCGGCTTGTTACTGACACGGTGTGTTTCCGTATAACGTATCGGCGGATGCCTCTCTCATTCAGCAGCCTTGTTATGTCTGTATAACTTTACACTACGTTGTCTCTCATCCCGTCATCTACCTCTTTTTTCTTTCTCACCGTTGATGGCCAGCAGCTCTCGCACTTCGGCGTCTCACCACACATCCACACACGTATCTCTCTGCTCTCAGAAGGAGGATGAAGGCGGGGTCATGCGTCATCAACGCGTCATCAGTTACACTGCGCATGTGTTATACCCTGTGGTCTTAAGACTCAGGCTGATCGGAATTCTTAAAAAAATTCCTGAATCCGGATCACCACCAAAATCGACCTCACGGTACCGCCAGCTGTGAGCTGTGATCTGTTTTTAAAGTCAAGCACCTTGGCGGAGGTCTGCGCTCTCCGAGTGCCATTCTAGTTAATTATCATTTTGTTGTTTGTTAAAGGTAAAATAACTATTGTTAATTTGTGCGACACCCCACCCCTCCAAAAAATGTCATTCAAATCTATCGCAGGCAGACAAACAAACAAACCAACAAACCAACGCCGGTGAAAACAATACTTCAGGGCCTTTGAAGGAGGTAATAATGTCTACTAATTATTAGTAATGTTATAATTTACGTTATTTTATCATTAGTTTGTGTAATATGAGATGATTTGTTTATAGCTGATAGGAGACGATAACAATTACATTCTGATTATATTCCTAAACTATTTATTGACCGATTATTGTAGCACACATTATAACAGTTTATATACTATATTAAGTATTTGTTAATGGTTACCAAATTATTTGTAAACTTTTAAGAAATAGTTTGTAAAACGTCTCTAAGCATTACATAGATAAATGGGCCAGACACCAATCATTAACCATTAACAAAGTATTAACTATCTACCTAAATTATGTTTATATGCTTTACAAAGTATGTATTACCCAGTATTGTAATCATTAGTTGCAACTTTATAATAGCCATCCAAATAATGTTTATAGACGCTTTACAAATCAATTATTAACCATTAAAGTGTTATAAATATCTAATGTTTATGTTTACAAATCATTTGGTAAGCTGTAACAAATACTTAATAGAGTATACAAAATGTTATAATGTGTAAAACAATAAACTGTTGAAATAACACACATTATACTAATAATTAGTGAATATCAGTATCATTTTATTGTTTGATAACAGTAAAATAATTATTAACTAAAGTTTAATTAACTGTCAATTCACCATTTATTAATGATGGTTTTATTATAAAGTGTTTTTGCATTTAACGTTCAATCATTAAACTGAATATCAACATTACAGAAAGTTTAAGAGACACTGGATTATTTATCACTACAAAACATAAAAAACAATAATTAGACCCGAGGTCTTTCATAGACCAGATTAGAAATGAACACAGCATGGCTAACTAATGTGTTACAATGGATCAATAAACACAACAGTGAATTATGACTTTCATGGGGTAACTTACTTTCAGACTAGAATTAGGCTGAGTATGTTTACTTTTCAAATAGGCATTTCTCTGCTTGACTGTGCTCTGTCGGCTTTCCAGTTATAAAACGTTAATCATAATTATAGTCTATGACATATTTCAGTTGTAAATCTTCCACGTGTGGGTGGAGGCATTGAGCCATGGCTATCTGCACCCCCTCTCTTCCTTTAAAAACATTCAGACATTATAGCTCAGTGTTTCTCAGGAACTTGTGTGAACAAGCTTGACTGTGTCTTTTACAAAGCAAAAGTAACAAATGTACTGATGCTCACATTCCTGAGATGTGCAGTATTACAAGTTACAGATAAGTCAATTGAACCTTTCTTTTTTTTATGACTATTTTTTAGGCTTTTTAATGCCTTTACTGATGGTGAAAGAGAGACAGTTATGAAATGGGGAGAGAGGGATTGACATGCAGCAAAAGGCCACAGGCTGGGTTCGACCCTGGGCTGCTGCAGTAAAGACTCAACCTTTGTACAGGGAGTGCCGCTCTATCAGGTGAGCTAAGGCAGCGCCCCATGAACTGTTGGTGAATTTTTTTTCACACAACTGATTTTCTCAGTGAAAGCCTGGTAAAGTTTATATAGAGTGTGAAGTGCTACAAGTGTAAAAGTGAAGACTGTGGCAACATCAAATTAAGGTTTATGGGATGTCACATCTGACAATGTGAGATGTGGATGGACAGTACCAGGGACACATTTTTTTTACTAAAAAGGCTGCGACTTTGGAAGATATTCACTTGATTTAACATTTAACAGGGTATTATAATCATTAGTTGCAACTTTATAATATCCATCCAAATAATGTTAATAGACACTTTACAAATCAATTAGTAACCATTAACAAAGAGTTATAAATATCTAATGTTTATGTTTACAAATCATTTGGTAAGCTGTAACAAATACTTAATAGAGTATATAAAATGTTATAATGTGTAAAACAATAAACTGTTAAAATAACACAAATTATAGTATTACTAATAATTAGTAAATATCAGTATTTTATCGTTTGATAACAGTAAAATAACTATTAACTAAAGTTTAATTAACTATCAATTTACCATTTATTAATGAGGGTTATTATAAAGTGTTTTTGCATTTAACGTGCAATGATTAAACTGAATATCAACATTACAGAAAGTTTAAGAGACACTGGATTATTTATCACTACAAAACATCAAAATAACTACAATGGCACTCGGAGAGCGCAAACCTCCTTTCACGGTTTTCCTTTCACACCTGAATGCATCGTGTTCAGAAAGCTCACAAACAATCTTGTCAGACCTTATCTGAAGTGTGCCCAAGTGAATGCTGTAGTCTTTCTCATTCAGCCAAAAGCTGGATGATTGAGTGAATGGATGTCCATACACAGGAATGCTTCCTGCTTCCAATTTTTCAGAACTTGTGCGCCACATGAACACGTAAAACTGTGAG
This sequence comes from Sebastes umbrosus, assembly GCF_015220745.1. Taxonomy (NCBI): domain Eukaryota; kingdom Metazoa; phylum Chordata; class Actinopteri; order Perciformes; family Sebastidae; genus Sebastes; species Sebastes umbrosus. The sequence continues at coordinate 15,463,664 of NC_051271.1, forward strand.
CAAATAGAGAATTCTCAATAATGCATATGGGATTTGTTGTGAATGGTAAAACCGGCCTGTTAAAACTTCACTAATTAAGACACAATCACATGAACACCTCTATAATATACAGTATGTGATGCAATCTAATAAAAAAATCTCTGCAATAAATTGTTGCATTTTGAAGCTTATTATATATGTATTATTGTATATATGTATATTAAGTATTATATATGTTTTGCTTACAATATGACATGTTGTTTCAAACATTTCTCAATATTACACACATTTTACAAATGTCCATAGAGTTTAATGAATGCCTCTCTGACACATCAACAGAAACTGATCATTATAAGCTTCACAGAGACAGGATTTATTTCAGAGTGTTGTAAAGTTCTTGCTTGCAGTAAATGTTACTGTATACGCCCCGTTTTTTTTCCAGTTATAAAAGCTTCATTATAATTAAAGTCTATGACATATTTCAGTAATAAATCTTCCACGAGTGGGTGGTGGCATTGATCCATGGCCACATCTATCTGCACGCCACCTTTTCATGAGAAAACTTTCAGACAGGAGTGCACTTTGTTGAAATGTCACTCGCATCACAGGCCACAGACACACACATACAACAACACACAACACTAATTGTAAGAAATCCAGAAAATATGAAGTTTAATTTGGATCTAGTTTGCTTTGCCCATTACTCATTATTAGGACTGTGGATTATGTCCCCCATCCCTTACATTGGAATATCTCTCCCACTCTCTGAGGGCGCCGGCGCTCTCGGCCGACTTTGCTGTCTTTCAGAGGCTTTAGCAGGTTTAGTAAGTGAGCTAAAGTATATGGAGTGCCTTTTGTTTCTTTATTATGCAACCAATCAGAATAGGTTTGAGAGCAAAACTTTCCACACTGCAATCAAAAAATGTTTTATAGCCAGTAAAATAAATGTGTGATTAATAATGTATTAATGTGAATCAAACACTTTTGTTTGCAAATCCAAAAGCTGAATCTCGTTTTTTTTAGGTAAATCACCTCCCCACTCCGAACACTCTAATAGCCCTTATTTAAATCAGTAGGTCCTAAAAGTTGTAAAATGCACTAATAGCTGAATCTAAAAGTCTCATGTGAATGACACCCAGACCGAGGGCTGGGAGCCGGAGTTAAAGGAAACGCTACTGTGCCTGCTCTATGGGCCCAATGCATGCGGAAGATGTGTAGGGTTTAGTGGCATCCAGAAGTGTGGTTGCAGATTGCAATCAACTGAATACCCCTTTGCTCACTCCTCCCTTTTCCAAGCGTGCCGTAGAACTACGGTGGCCTTCAGGTAACGTAAAAACGTGAAAGGCTCTCTCTAGAGCCAGTGGTTGTTTTTTACCATTCTGGGCAGAAACATGGCAGAGCAACATAGTAGACTCCGTGAAGAGGACCCGCTCCCTATGTAGATATGAAGGACTCATTCTAAGCTAACGAAAACACAACGATTCTTAGTTTCAGGTGATTATACACTAAAGAAAACATAGTAATGAATATTCTAATCAATTTCTGCTAATAGATCCCCCTAAATCCTAAACACTGGACCCTTGATGAACCCATTTGGCAGCACATGTAGAAACTGAAAAAGGACCAAGTTCTGGTTGCTGCTGCTGGTCGTCTGTGGCTCAACCTCTGTGAGCTGTCGTTGACCCGGCCCACCAAAAGGACCAAAGCCGGCAAGCCCAAAACTGTTAATAATTATCCCAATTATTGTTAAATGTTTCTCAGGAACTTGTTTGTACAACCGTGGGAAAACAATAAATGTTCTGTTCACATAACTGAGATATTCAGTATCGCCAGTTACAGGTAAGTAAATAACATTGAGCAGATTCAGGGTGGATGATCAGTTATGTGCTGCCAGATTGTGCAACAGTCAGTTAGGCTCATCATATCCACCCAGGCTGCCCCACCACATTCTGCAGTCTGAGAGACATGTAAAAGTTTCCTCTTTTACATGGTATATTTGTTTTGTTTTTCATGAGAGAATTCCTTAGTCTGGTTATTGTTGTCAGCTGAAAATCACAACCAACACATTTAAAAAAAAAAAAAAATGTTTATTGGCATTTGCATGAACAAACAATTGTGTCAGAGCATTTATAAAGTGAAAAGGCATATATTCCCTTTATACAAGGACATTATAAGAGTGGCAATTGACATGTTGCTAAACATCAAAACAACTTACACAACTAAGAAGACTAAATTAAGGCAACCATTACCCACGCCACAGCAAACACAATATTGATTGAATATTGAGTTGACTGTCTCATGTTTATATTAGACCTGTCCAGGGTGTACCCTGCCTTCGCCCAATGTCAGCTGGGATCGGCTCCAGCCCCCTGCGACCCTGAATAGGATAAGCGGATACAGATAATGGATGGATGTCTTACTTTTAACAGTGGAAAAGCTGGTTTGTCTTTATCAAATGATCTAAAGCAGCCTTAAGGCATCACTATTTGCGTCACATTACTGTCATTTGGTAAAGGTCCAGCACACCATCACCAGAGCCGCCTATTTTCACTGGCTTGACACTCCCACACAATATGTATAAAAAGAGAAATCCACGGTGATTTCTTTTAACAAAAGAGCAGTTCATCAAAGGAACTTCTTGGTCTTATTAACAGGTAAGAGAGATGCTTTATGAAATTTAAAAGACAAATTTAATATTAGTTGTTATAATATCTTTTCCAATGCCATTTTCTTTGTGATACCAGTATTTTAAAGTTTTTTTGCACTCAGGCTCACCTAGTGATAGTTATCCAAATAACTGCTGAGAATGGTTATTATTATTCTCTCCCCACCAGGATCCTTCTACCTTCCAGAGTGAAAATGGTGGATTATGAAGTGACCATATCAACTTCCTATCACGACAATGCCGGCACTTCAGACAATGTCTTCATTAAACTGATGGGCTTTGAAAAGAGCAGCGAACACAAGAAACTCGAAGGAGGTTCATCCTTCGCCAGAGGGGCAGTAAGTCTGAAATATCCCTCTCTATGTTTAAATGTATGACACGTTTCCTCAACCTAATCTACATATATCAAATTAGAGAAGCTGATGTAAACCCTCGCCAACTCAGACTCATATGGGCAGCAAAGGGATAAGTGCTGCTCTGCAGGTCTTCAACCTATGTTCACAAATGTCACCAAAGTAACAAAAAATCCCCATAATGGGCTGTAAAAAATGTATGCAGTGGACATATTGCGCATATTGCACAATTTTTATTTTGTCCACCCTTCCACATTCAGTATTGTATGCTAATTATTGAGAAGTTACAGCTCTTGGTTATCATATACACTTTATCTCTTGTATAAATGTTTTAAAACCATTTCTGTCGTTACTCCAGGTGTCTCATTTTACCGTGTCCTGCCCTGCCTCCATTGGAAAGCTGTTCCAGATACAGCTATACAAACAGCATTTCCCAGAGTTTCCAGAAGACTCTAAATGGTTGCCAACCAAGGTGGTAGTGAAATCCCCTGAGGGAGACACCTACAAGTTTCCCATCTGCCGCTGGATCAATGACTGTGAGCTGGCCTCCTTCACAGAGGAAAGAGGTTTGTGGTAATTAGCTCGTCTGACAGCCTGTTTGTTGTTCACTGACCTCAGAACACATAAAAGAAAGACAAGTTCTGCAAGTTAGACAATAAAGATGCTGGAGTAAATTCATGCTAATACACTGTATATATCAACAATTTTAAACCTTGTTTTGTTTTTTTCTTCAAGTTAATATAAAGTCTACAGTTGAATCGGAGGTCAATGAACGCAAATGGGGCAAGACCTATCCGGTGAACGACGACTATCGGTGAGAGCTCAGAGCTTATACACACTTTAACTTTATGCACCTCAAAACTAACATGTATCCAAACCTCTTTGGTTGAATATATTCATGATATATCATTTTAAATTAACCACCATATGACATTGTTACACCTGCCAGGGTTAATTAAAATATATTTTAAAACATATACTATAACATATGTTGTGGGGGCGGCAGTAGCTCAGTCCGTAGGGACTTGGCTTGGGAACCGGAGCCGGTTCAAGTCCTGGTATAGGATCAAGTACGGACTGTGGACTGGTGGCTGGAGAGGAGCTAGTTTGCCTCCTGGGCAATGCCGAGGTACCCTAGAGCAAGGCAGAGACCCCCCAAGCTAATATACTAGGATGGATTATATGGAGAGACTACATTTCACGGTGTGCTGTGCTGTGTACAATACAATGTGTGACAATAAAAAAGCTGATTTACATTTACATTTACGAAATTGCAATATTGTTTATGTATGCTTGAAATTCTCTAAATTAAAACTGCAGATACACAGGGATCTAGACTGTCCAAAGTTCCTCACCACTCTGCTCTTCTCTATTTTTACAAGCTGGCATGAGCCTGAAGAGGAAATACCCCACCACATTAAGGAGCTGCCTGATGCGGACAAATTCTCCTTCCTCAAGGACATCGAGTTTAAATACACGTTACGCTTTGGGTAAGGTCCTCAAATTCTATCAGATATCTTTCTATGTAACTATGTACCTGCCTATCAAAGCAATTTAAGGCATCATAAAATGTAAAATTACTCTGCTTTTACTTTCTAGTCTGGGTCAGCTATTCCTGAAGGGACTCATTGATAACAAGGACACCTGGGATGATATTGACGATATCAATGGGGTGTTCTGGGGCAAAGACCCTGACATATCAGGTACTACCATAATTTAATAGAATACTTTACACTGTATGCTTACAAATAATAATAATAATAATAATAATAATGATAATAATAGTAATAATAATACAAACTTTTATTTATATAACACATTTTAAAACAAAGTTACAAAGGGCTTTACAATGAAAAAAAGAAATATATATATAAATATATGTTTTGTATAAGTTTCAGTCTTAAGGTTATAATAGTTTTACATTTTCAATTAGTTTTTTTTTTTACTTTAGTTTACACTTTTCAATTTAGTTTTAATTTAAGTCAGTTTTCAGAGTGTAGTTTTAGTTTAGTTTTAGTTTTTCAGAAAGGTTTAGTTTTAGTTTTATTTATTTAGTTTTCATTTTAGAGTAGGTTTAGTTTGTTTTTGTTACGGCCAATAATGTCTCCGAAGTATGTAGCTACATATACATTCATGGTTGGAGAACTGTGAAGGAATTGCCACAATGTTTAAATATTTTCATTTGGGAATCAAATTGAGTACTCTTTCACTACCACACTCAGTAGAAAACTTTGATCATCTGCA